>NW_023502158.1:0-175286 GCF_013396075.1 Fusarium subglutinans
AAAAAATATAAATTAAAAAATAATATAAATAATTAATTATTTTTACTTTAATTTTTACTTTTTAAATTTAATAAAATATTATAATAAAGTTATATAAATAGAATATTTTTAAATTAGTATCTTGCTCTGGATTTAGCTATATTTATATTATAAAGTTTATTTATTAAGTTTTAACTAAGTACCTATATAGCTATAAAACGTATCAGGTATGGTAATATATAACTTCCAAGGCTTATTATTAAACTGCGATTTTGTTAGTTGAATTGCTGGCATTAAAGCCGCTAAAATGATACGCACATTTTAGCGGGGGGTATCAAATTCATCCTGGCGATCAAGTCCCGTCAACTCCACCGAGTCTCTGATTATCGGGTAACTTCGAAATTTCTTCTAGAACATATCCATCTATATTATCGAATCCCCCGAAAGCTGCGTTGATCCGTAGTATCCCGTGGGGAGGAAGTTATCTGAAAGTTTCGACGGGCAAGATGGTCTGTTCACATTCAAGATTTTTTTAGTCAAGCATACCTAGACACATGGTTGACTGATTTTGCTCTTGCAGGTTCACGCTGATGCATCAAACTTTGCCGACGGCGTAACAAAAGAGGACGCCTATGAACAAGTGCTCTGGCAGGCCGAGGGCCTGACCACTGACCAGCGTAACTGGGTTCGTCAAACACTCGATCACCGGAACTATTGGACTTACCCTCTAACTCATTCTTTGTAACAGGTCTGGTATGGACATTGAGAGCTCGCTGTTCCAGGCCATGGTTAACAGTTCAACAGTAACCTTTCAAATGCTGCCTCTCTGTTGTGGCACGCATATAAATCTTTGGAATCACCGAGCAAGGATGTGAACTGGGCTGGTATGTTACAAACCCCAAGATCCAGACACAAGCAATAACGACGACATGTTGTGTGTGTTCAACTACAGGCTTTTACGTCCTTGACAAATCATCTCAAGATCCGCAGCTCATCCTGGGGCCCTTCCAGGGAAAGGTTGCCTGCCAGACCATCAAGTTCGGCAAAGGTGTTTGCGGAGCAGCGGCAGCGACCCAAGAGGCACAGCTAGTCCGAGACGTGGAGGAGTTTCCGGGACATATTGCTTGTGATGGAGACAGCAAGAGTGAGATCGTCGTGCCTATTACGGTGACCCAGGATGATGGTTCGAAGAAGCTGGTGGCTATCATCGACATCGACTGCGCTGAGCTGAACGGTTTTGACGAGGTTGACAAGACCCATCTCGAGCAACTGGCAGCTCTCCTTGCCAAGAGCTGTGACTGGTAGCGATATTATGCAAACGCAACAAGATAGAACTACCAACGTCGAAATTGTCCGGGATTATTCGTAGATGCTCCTTCTCCTCGTTTGGACTAGAGGTCATTGCTAACAATACTGCACATCTGTTGTTGACCCAATTCTGTTTCTTAAGTACCTTAGGTTCCCACTTATATAAAAAACGGAGACAGGGCAGTGGTGAAAGACAAAACCTCGGAGCGCCACAGCATGCCTCTTGCGTGAAACATGGACATGCTGCCGTCGGCGTAATTGGAGTGATGATGGATTAACTACGTACTCTGTAGTAGTTCAAGAATTCATACTCGAGACAGCAGGGGTGTGACACTATGCCGTTATCTCCCATGGCAACAGGGCACCTTTTAACGCCGCAAACATTCTGCGACATCAAACCCGATCCGGTATCATGATGATGAAAGGCTGAAATAAGTTGTTTCTAGCAAATTCAGCCAGCCAAGGAACAGGATGATGCAGAGTCTAAGTTAGTGGCATCAGTCAGTGGGTCAATCGGTAGAGCCGATCTCGCCAGGGACATTGTTCCAATTGGACCCGAAGTTGAGGACCGTTAATTCAACATCAAGGACCAACTAATGAAAGAGTGACATGCTCGTGAGGAGCAGGGGTCTTTCAACGTCAAGCCCATTATCCCGGTTCTGCTTTTGGGTTTAAGGGCGCCTCAGCGGTTTGCCCTTGGGCCCGCAGTCTAGATGGGCCTCTGGAGCGCGCGCACGATCATGCTTTCATAAGGTCCTGAGGCTGGTTCCTGTTTGCTTGAGCGGGATTGCTCGATTTGCAAAATCGATACGGTAAACGAGCTTGGTCGGAAAAGCCAAATAACCAAGGCCGTACCCGATTATGGTCTGAGCACTTAACCAAGGGATGTCAGGAGATCCATGACCATTGTTCATCCAAGTTAGGGATATTATGTAGCAATATGGAATGAATCGAGCGAGTAGAACGTCAACGTCAGCCTAAGGCTTGGCAATCGCGAGTCCGAGGGAGTCTGTATCTGGAGGATTGGATGTACGCAATAACTGTGTGGCTGTGGCCATGACTTCGCCAAACACGCGCGTACCACTTCCATTTTCTACATATTCCCGAATGTGGTGTGGTGAATGAGTAAAAGGAAGGCAGTGCAGCCATTGGAGGATCATGAGTTCAGCTCCAATGGTCTCTCTTAGGGCGAGGCGAGCTGGGTAACGTATTCGGTCGAAACCATTGGGTCTGCCCGTCTTCGTGCCTGTTCCTGAATTGTCCAAGGGACGGGAGCCACTTCACCTCAGTCATTCCGTCCCTGAATGATCCATGATCCCCTGAATCGGACGAGAGCGGGAGGTCGGAAGAGACATCGGCATCGGCATTGCATTGCGTTGATACATATGATATACCCGTAGACTCTGCCCTATCATGACGCGACCTCACCTCACCGTCTGGGCTGCTTGCCATCCGCCATCCAATTGTCACTATCAACAACTGCCAAGGACCCAATCCCCTGGACGCGCCAAAACTTTAGAACTCCCCCTGTTAATCTGGGCATAGATTCCCTGTAAATCCCCCAGAGCTGTTTGGCGAATAAGCGGCTGTAGGGGTAGATTCATCCCCTGCACCAGTTGCACCAGCCTCCCCGTTTCCAGCCCAAGCCCAGCCTCCCGTCAGAGGCTCCACTCGAATTGTTCCACAGAGCCCCACTGGACTACCGCTTTCGGCCCCCAACCACACGCAAGCCAGACGTATACAACGTCTTGCTATCCTGCTTCATCGCGTTCTTGTTCATTTGTCACAGAGAGAGAAGATTTCTTCCTTCTCTTGCTCTCGACACACACTCTCTTGAACCCCAAGGGCTTACTAACCTCACAGCTTCTCTACATCATTCTGGATTGCCCAGGCTCTCAAGAGCAATCCGGCTTGGTGCGGTTTCTGGTCGCGAGCTGCTCTCTGTCTATCATTCCGTCATCGCTCTAGCTGCATTACTCGGCCTGTTTTGTTTTCCAGTCTTGACTCGATTGATTTCATACCCAACCCAAACACTCCGGAACGGAAAGTTTTCTATTCGAAAGTTTAATTCCACCTCATTCTCGAATTTCTTCTAGCCTCGCCTGGTTCTGTCAGTCAACGCCTTCGGGTTCGTTTCAAACCTTACCCTTCGCATTCTCAACTCTTCATTTGCTGGTCTTGCCCATATCTTTGTTCGATTCGATTTCTCTACTAGGCGTCGCCTTCGTTTCACGCTATTCCATTAGTCGTTCCTGACACCAACCCAACTTTCGAGCTACCCAAATCGAGCTATCTCTGGTCAATAGGTGCAATTGTTGATGTAAACAAACCCGGCCTGGATTTAGCAACCACCTCATTCTTTGACCCTCCCACTGCTTTCTCACTCGGGCGCTGGTGGGTATAGCTGTAATGGCAGCCAAGGTCAAGAATCTTATGAGCGCAGCGCACACTGCGGGCATCTTTGCCGACATTGCGGTGGACGGCCCAGAGATTGGAACCCTGGTCGCTATCGTCGATCGGGCCAAGAACTTACCGAATCGCAAGACGATCGGGAAGCAGGACCCTTACTGCGCAGCCAGATTAGGAAAGGAAGCCAGAAAGACAACGACAGATGTCAGAGGTGGACAGACACCAAAATGGTAAGATCTAGCAGCACCCGCGGAGCTAATCGAAGGCAAGTTGAGACTAATCGGTGCTATAGGGATCAAGAACTTCGTTTCACAGTCCATGACTGCCCGGATTACTACCAACTCAAGCTATCCATCTTCACAGACGATAAGCGGACAGACCTGATTGGAGAGTCCTGGATAGACCTCAGAGGAATCATTGTGCCTGGGGGCGGCCAAAATGACTTTTGGCAAACATTAACTTGCAAAGGCAAATATGCTGGAGAGATTCGAGTTGAAATCACTTTCTACGATACTCGACCAAAGCCAGACAAGCCTGCACCGAAACAAAAGCAGATTGCATCCAGCGAACCCGACCAGGGATCTGTCAAGCAAAGAACGCCCGTTAAAAGGCGTCCTTTGCCTTCCGATCCTGTTACTGGTGAGGCTCCGGCTGTAACTCCTCCAGCCCCTGTTCCAGCTCCAACAACAGCACCTCAGCCAGCTCCCTTAGCGGCGCCTACAGCAACACCTACTGGTCCTGATCATCGTACGCCTCTACGAACTCACGGAAAACAAGCCTCACACTCAGGAAGCTTTGTTCCAACACAGTCCCCCTTGCAAGCTGTCGAGTACAACACACCGCCGTCACACTCATCGCGCCGTCACACGGAGCAATATCCCCCATCTCCACACGGGTCTGTTCCACAGGAGTATATGACACCAAATCGAGAGGCACCCCGCCAGTCGCGGAGGTCGATGGTTCCGTATGAGGGAGCTCACCAGCAGTACGATGAGCGGGAGTATAGCCCAAGATACACACCACAACAAGAGCTGATGGACCCCCGAGTTCAATACTCTCCTCAACCAGATCAGATGGATTCTCGAGGCCATTACTCTCCCCAACAGGACCCTTATCAGCAGCCTCCGCCATTATCTGATGATCCCAGGCAGTACTCGCCAGTAGAGAATGAACGTCCTCCACCACCACCCGCCCACAGGAGCAGACACAACAGCACGGGCCAGGAACTTGTGCCGAGAGGAAGCTTCGATACGTCACCAAACAAGATGCCACAGATGAGACATGACGTTTTGAGACATGAAGCTCAGAGACAATCAATGGTGGCTTATCCTGGACGCCCGGCATTTCGGGCATATGATTCAGCCCCTGCCACCAATCAAACCACCCCGCCAAACACAAATAGCTATGATGGCCTGCCGAGACATAGCTCTTATGACGCCAGTTATGATCCCCATTACAGATCTATGCAGCCCACAGTTGAGGATGTTCCTGAAGCCTCGGGCCCACCTGGTCAGAACTTTACCCAAAATGGCTCACAGTTCCAGCGTTCCGATGAGCTTTGCTTCGATGACAACCCCAGCCCTGCACCTCTCGTCCTGCGGCGATCTCCTGCTCCGGCCCCGGCTCCATTCCGGGACGATTACTCGCCATCGCACGTCCCCCAAGATTACCACAACCCTGAGGACTGGCAGGTGACAGTGTCACCATCTCATGGTCGAGGCTATTCAAGAAGCGCCGGAGATAATTCCTATTACCCCCAGAATGGCCACGGTCATTACCAAGGCCACTCGACTGACATGACTGTCGCGCATAGGCAAAACCCACATAACTATGCCCCGCCACCTCTCCCAGCAGCTCTCGTGCCGGGTTTGGATGCAAACCAGTCTCAGGAATTGACGGATCTCATATACGAGGACCGCCGACACGACCGAAGGCAGCATTCTCAGAGCATGTCTAGCATGCACACGCCTCCTCGAGGACGCCCGAGGAACGAGTCGTTCCAAGAATATAACCAACCGCCACCCGAACATGCTTATGCTGTTCAGCCGTACAACCGGCGGGCAATCACTTACAACCCGCCGGAGCAACAAATCGTAAAACCTCGAGCCATATCACCCGACCCACGCACAAGCCCCAACACTCAACACAGGATCAAGCGTAAATCGGTCAGCCCTGCGCCACCACTCGAAGATCAGAGGAGAAAGTCAGATATTCCTTTTGGACCAGACTCGTATGATGCATTGAACCCCAGTCTTGTTTCGTCCAAAGACGGAACAAGCCCATCACCGGATTTCCTGGACGAGGAGCCAAAGAAAATCATCACATACGACGGACGTGAGATTGATCCTTCTGACCATCTTCCTATGGAGACATGGGCCCCTGAACCGGAGAAGAAGCAACCGGAGTCTACCCCCACCGAAACACGCTCGCGACCTCCGTTATCAGGGGCGCAACCAATGCCTCCAAGCACTCGAAGGGCACCTCGTAGTGGGCGTCATTCGATGTCCGCCGTCAATCCATCTTATTCATTCTCCGACGAACCACGCACACCCCCACAGGCCGGTCGCACCCGTCTTCAGAAGCGCACTAACCGCACTTCGGCTGGCAACTCCCCAGCAGCCTCTAGCCCCCTGGCTCTAATTTCTAAGGATAATCACCAGGAGAGGGCTCCATACGGAAATGCTTCGCTTCGCGGCCTACCCCGTGCAGGAACATGGGACTTTGAAGACGAGAATCGGGGTGCATATGGTGGTCCTCCCATTCCAGCAAAGATCCCTCTGCCCATGATGAGCGGTGCCAACGGCACAGGGCAGGAGTTAGCATTAGTGCAGGAAATGCAGCGAATTGATATAGGGACAGGTAGGTCCCGACGCAGGGGAGGATACTAAGTCAACGAAGGTAACGAGACCTAGAGGGAATGTATAATATTATATCCACGGTAGTGCTGATTTCGGCGTTGGAATAAGGCAACATTTGGGAGGATACGTAAGGTAATGTTGGAGTTCTATGCATTCATATCAAGAAAATTGTTCAAAATTAGAAACCAATCCTCATATATATACCATTAGATTTATTTCATTCAACGGCCACCAAGCATAAGGACTAGACTACGCCATATGACAAAGGGTCTAATGATGAATCCTTTTTGTAGAAGCTCTATACAAATGAACACCTCAGAGTACCCAAAGTAAGATATCTATAATACCTATACTTACCACTTACGTTCCCTCTTAGCTGACATCGTATCTCTATTAGATGTGCTCAGGTTTTTTCGTCAGGAGACAATCGCAAGAAAATTATATGGGTCTACAGGCAGTGGAGCTCATGCTAAACGATATTAACCTAAAATAGTCAGTGCCCCACCCAAAGCCATCAAGTACCTAGGTACCTTGGCAATCAGAATTTCTTTATCTTATCAGGCTCTGGAAAAAAATCATGGCGACCTTCAAGGCAGTTGAATTCTAAACACCACCACTGTGAAAGCCCGCCATCGCGATACTCGACAATGGCTGCTCAGGTGGGACCTCTGCCACAGCTTAGGCTGCCTTCGGGCCCTACGCCAATCACTGCGGAACAGCGATACTGGAAGACCTTTAAGAACCAGCTTCTGATTCCGTCACCAACATCGTATCCCGTCGTTCACATCTCGGCCAATAACGATTCTTTCGCAGTCACCACAGGCACACGCATTCAGATCTACTCGAATCGAACGCGCAAGCTTCAGAAGACTATTACACGCTTCGGAGACGTTGCACGTAGCGGTGAGATCAGGAAAGATGGAAGGGTACTGGCGGCTGGTGATGATACGGGAAAGATTCAGGTCTTCGATGTCAATTCTAGGGCGATCCTCAAGACATGGACGCAGCATAAGCAGCCAGTCTGGACAACCAAGTTCTCACCGACTGAGCTGACGACCTTGTTGAGCGCAAGCGACGATAAAACTGTGCGACTTTGGGATCTCCCAAGCAACGACCCGACGACTACATTTGTTGGTCACTCAGACTATGTTCGATGCGCCAATTTCATGCCTGGCACTATGTCCAACATGATTGTCTCTGGAAGCTATGACTCGACCGTCAAGCTTTGGGACCCCCGAGCAGGAAGCAACAGCGCGGTCATGACTTTCAAGCACGCTGCGCCTATTGAAGACGTGCTGTCTATGCCCACCGGAACCGCAGTTCTTGCAGCTGCGGGTGAATCGATCAGTGTTCTCGACCTTGTTGCCGCGCGCCCTCTGCACATGATTACCAACCACCAGAAGACAGTCACTTCTCTCAGCCTCGCGTCCAATGGTCGACGACTTGTCAGTGGTGGCCTTGAGGGTCATGTTAAAGTCTTCGAAACGACTGGATGGAACGTTGTCTCGAGCACCAAGTATCAATCTCCTGTCCTCTCTGTCAAGGTTATCACGTCTAGTGATGATGCCGATTCTAGCGACCGACATCTAGCAGTCGGTATGCAGTCTGGTGTTCTTAGTGTGCGAACCCGCCTCACTGGAGCTGAGGCCAACAGAGAAGCCGAACGGGAGAAGGAAATGGCTGCTCTGGTTGCTGGAACCATTGAAGCCCATGACGCCAAACGTAAGAAGCGGAAGAGGAGAGTTACTGCTGCAAAGAAGTTGGATATGGTCGGCGAGGGGGCCGATGTTGTTATCGCAAACGAGTCTCGCGCCTACAAGAAAAAAGAGCGCCCGTGGCAGAGTGACCTACGACATGCTCGGTATGCGCGTGCACTCGATCAAGTCCTCGACAAAGACTCACCTGAGCATTCCCCCCTCAACGTGCTTACCCTACTCCTGGCCCTCCGCCATCGCAGCGCTCTGCAGGATGCCTTGGAGTCTCGAGACGAGCACACAGTTCAGCCCATCTTGAAATGGGTTTGCAGCCATATCTGCGACCCCCGATATATTAGTGTCTGCGTAGAAGTTGGTCTCCACCTTCTCGAGCTCTACGCAGAGTTTGTTGGTGGTTCAGCAGAGCTGCATGAAGGCTTTAGGACTTTACACCGCCGAGTTAGGGTCGAGGTGGAGAGAGCCCAGGTAGCATGCCAAACCGGGGGTATGCTCGAGAGTCTGATGGTCGGGACCCTCTAATGGATAGGCACGAAGCGTGTGGTATTATATCCCGAGGTTGTTGGCTCAGTTTGCATTGCGCGTGGCGTTACGGCGGATTAAAATGGGAGTATCTGGATGTGAACGTAGTACGAGGCTTAGGCTTGCACTTGGAAGAGCGGCTAAAAGGATTGAATGTTAGGAGTGTGAGGTTGATATTCCAGGAATCGCTATATCTACGCCATACGACTTATTCACTCTGGTGCACACCGCGCTTAGATATTTGACTTGGTTTGATCACATTCGGTTTCTTGTATGTGTTTGTGTTTTGAGTACAGCATTTGTATGCCATCGGCATGTGTAGCTACATATATCCTTCAAGAGACCGACCATCTTTTCAATGGCTTCATCCCCAAGCTCAGGCCACCGGCTCCCAATATGTTCCAATAAGTCCACCCAAGTCAGAAGTTGTCTTATGCCTCGGGTCCAGGTAAGCAAAGTAAGGCATCAGCCTGGTATTGGAACAATATGTTTGCCATATTTGCTAAATTGTATTTGGGCCTGGATGAATCGCCAGCTGGTAAATCACTGGCAAGCAACCCCCCCCTGACTTTACAAGCCCGCTTCTTCCCCATTTTCTTCTTTTTCTTTTGGCCTCTGCTCCGTAGTTTTTTTTTTTTTTTCGTATCTCTTCTTTTATTTACTTCTGGACTGATCCCTCAAAGCAAAACAGTCAACAGCCTTATTGTCATGGGCCTTGAGAACGACATAAGGATCCTCCGAAACTCGTATTTAGAGCAGAGAATTCTTGCACTCGGCAGGGGGGATCTACTAGCCAGGAGCTTCCTGTAGTCCACGAAGAGTTGGTGCGGTACTGCCTCTGAGGCGAGGATTGGTTTCGATGGCAGGTTTTTCTCGCAACGCTTCAAGAGCACTATCTGATCTACCATGATAGGCGGGCTCTTAGCTCTTGCTTGCTTTGTATGATGCGGAGCAATTTCTCGATGAATTAAGGCGGAGAGAGAGAGAAAGTAGCTTTGATGTTGTCTTCTCTAGAAACTTTCAGAATATCTTTTCGCATGAAAGCCGCCTCGAATACGAACTAACTCGCCGAATTCTGATTAAGGATATTGCGACATCGTTGTCTTCTCCTCTTCGGAGCCAAACGACGATGACCAGGACGTCTATGGTATCAAGGCCGACGGTACCAACACTGCTCACTGGGTTGCTCATTATCTGAATCCTCATGTTGCTGAAATGGTGCCTGATGACGGAGCGCCTGTTACCTTTTCCCTACACGCTGAATATCGCGAATGTGTCCCTCCAAAGCATGCCCTTTCTGCCAAGCAGGTTGGCCATATCACTCGCAACATCACCAACGCCCTTCTGCCTCGCTGAAGAGAAAGTCTCCTCTCCTTGGCACAACAGGGACACGAAAATAGTCAAAACCACTGTCTCTCAACAGGTTCTTGATATTTTCCAGCATGTCCATGGCAACAAGGGTTTTGGCGTTCCTGGCATTGATAGTCCGGCACCGAAGTTCCAGTCCAAGGTTGGCCAGTCAGTTGAGCTCGAATCGGCTCAGAAATATAATAAAATATTTACGATAAACTGTCCTAAAGTCACCCTAAAGTGATCCTAAGACTATCCTAAGCTAATTATGAATTTATAGCTTTTCTTTTTTTTTTTAGAAGAGCCTTATGGCGATGGAAGCCGCTGATCCGGGATGTCAACGATGCCACAATCGCGAAGATTAAGGCCCATAGAGCGATGTGCGCGCAGAGAATGGGCCGCTCCTTGATCACTTGCAGCCCCCTTCACTTGGAGTTTCGATACTAACGAATGCTGGGTTTGATATGACTGGGAAATGGGTTTATTGGTTGGTATTACAGGGATACTGACCACATTTGAGATTTTTGAGACTCGGATTTCTTTTTCCTTTTTCTGTTTTGTTCCTTCTGTTTGCTGGGTTTTGTTTCTTTGCGATATCATGCTTCCGGTCAAAAGGAAATGGGTCGAAATCGGGTTCCTTTCGCAAGAACGACAAAATGGGATAGCACAGCACTCATTTCGGGAATGGGAATATCACTTCGGGTAGCATTGAGAATCAAAGGGTCGTTAACGACTATGAATTCCAGGACCATAATACGGATACTGACTGCTGTCATCTGAAGTGGCATAGGCAAATACATGCCTTGCCTAAGGTACCATGCTTGACGTTCTTACATCACAGTCAGGAGATGAAGCACTACGTGAACAATATGCATCACGACACCCCAAAAGATATGTATGCATGTGTACATATTAGTTAGCATACCAACTGACTATCCGTAATCCTTTGTACCTGTTCACCGTTTTCTATCTATAAAAAAAACTCATACATATCTTGACAATCCATCTGCCCTTCACCAGACACCATCGTCAGCGCTACCATCAGCAGTTCTATCATCGTCAGATCCATCGTCGCCCGCCTGATCCTGCTCGTCAGTCTCAACATCCTGGACGTCCTGGTCCTTCTTGACCTTACGAAGCTCTCGCATAGCATTGTGAAAGGCCTTGCGCATAGCGTCCTTGTGTTTGTGGGGCTTAGCAAACGCTTCCTCCCGAGTGGTGCTGTTCTTCTTGGATCGCCTGGAGTCGGAGAAGTCGACACGCGGAGGCTGCAGAACATCTCGCTGAATGCCATCGTCAGCAGTGATCGGTTTGGACGCGGATGTCGAGATCTCGTCCTCCTCCGCGCGAGGACAGTTGCGAGTCGCATGGGATGCTCCATCGCACCGAACACACTTCGGCTTGAATGTGCACTCGTTAGCGAGGTGACCGGGCTGACAGCAGTTCTGGCACATCAAGTACCAACGGCAGCGGTTCCTGAGATTTATGACAGCACTTCGTTCCTCGAGGAAAGCAACGAGGTGGTTCAAGGGCCACTCAAGGGGAGTCTTCCCGCCCGGACCAACCACGAATTGGCCAAGACGAGCACGAGTCATAGAGACATTCGTGCGAGGGGCCTCGCTGATGAAACCCTTCTTGACGGTGCGCACCAAGTCGAGGATGACGACATCCGCTTCATGACTGGGTGAGTCGTCAACAGTTCGGACTTCAACCAGATCCTTAGGGACTTCGGCCTTGGTCAGGTGTCGCAGCAAGAGTTCATACAGACGCTTTTGCTCTCTCTATGGAGTCAAGATGAGAACAGATGCGCCCTTGGAGAAGTCACGAGCGTCGACGAGAGCTGCGTCTCGATAGAGCTGGACGACGAGCTGCATCGCGAAGTTGGCGTTGGCGGGGTTTGCGTAACTGTTTCCGGTCTTCAACTCTTTCAGCGTTGTCAGGTCGAATCATCACAGTTGTCGAGAGACAACCAAATTTCTTGAACTTCTCCTCCATCCAATTGTGGAACTTTTTGCTGGCTTCAGAGTGATTTCGGTGAGCTATACTCATGTTGCCACCATAGAACATTGTTTGAGCCCACGAGGCAGCGTTGACACGTGCACGATAGTTTCGACTCCGGCGGGCTAGGATTCTGCCGGCATCCTCCATACGATGAAAAAGGCTGGTCTGCCTCTGGTAGGAGAAGACAGCCTTGAAGTCACGCTGTTTAACAGTGAGTGCGATGGGTGGGAACTGCTGAGTATCGCCGATGTGTATACAGAATGCAGGCTGCCATTCAGCCTGGGGGGCCAGGGATAGGTTCTCGGTGAGTCGAGCCGCTTCATCGACGACAATCAGTTGCGGGACGAAATCCGTATGCCGAACAAACTCAACCAGAGCAACTGGAGTTCCGACAACAATGTCAACTTGTGAGATTGCATGCTCCATTAATTTGCGGAACTCAGACTGATTCTTGACGCGGTTCATGGCAAAGGCATCGGGGTCCTTCTTCTTCTCGTTCCATGCTGCGATAACACCTGACCAAGTTTGCTTAACAGCTTACGCAATGCCACGAGCGTACTCTGAGAGAGATGCGAAGACACATGACGGGTGGCTGTTCTCAAATTGTCGAGCTCGGAAGGCGTCGAGGTGGTCAGCCATTGCCAGGTCGACATTGGAGGCGAGATAGTGAGTCTCGGTCTCAGTCACGGCAGGTTTTGCGTCAGTTACGCGTTGGAGATTGGAGAACTCTCGCTTCCATGGTAGGACTCGGACAACCAGCTTGTCAGGGCAGGCCTCGGTTGCTCGGCGAGCAGCATTATCCACCAGTTTGTTCTGGCCTGCAGTCCAAGCAACCTTTGCGGAAGTAGGAGTAGGTTGAGATTCAGCTGACTGACCTGCGTTGGACTGGAACTTTGATGCCTTTTTATACTCATCAGGCGCTGGGTCATCGTACTGGGTGATAGGAGCCACAGGTGGCTGATTAGTTGGATCATCCAGACCAGGAACGCTATAACCCTCAGGGCCATAGATATCCTGGACAACTTCAAAAAGCTGTTAAGCGACAAGGGGTGCAGACGCAGCGGGAGGGGCGGACTGGTCCCAAGCAGACTCCTCAGAAGTGGGCTCTGTGGTGGGAGGAATCTCATCTACATGCGGAGCAGATACCGATGGGGCCAAAGACAATCCAGAGAAGTGGTTATAGGATGTTCCATGCAACTTGATGGCGTTGTCATTGTGAATCCAGATGGTGTGGCAGCCTGGCGATGCAAATATCGGCATCGACGTAGGCGGGTTTCCCTCAACCACAATCGCGAGCTGGAGTGGAATGCTGCCTTCGCGTTCGCTCCAGTGTTTAGAACGCAAGCAAGTTCATCAACCGACATGTTGGATAAGCCGCTACCCTGAGAAATTGCCATCATCTGAGTATATTTTGGGCTATCCACAAGGGACCGAAGGTCATCAACTGAGTTTGGCGCCGCGGCACCTTCTGGCATCTGATGTTGCATGCTTTTGATTAGAGCGTACAACCCGCACTCGATGTTACGACCACTCCGGTCGGAAGGACGCGGTAGGCCAAGGGCAGAGTGGTGTCATCACAGATGTCAAATGAATGAGCGCTAGTGACGTGCCCTTGTTCAAGTTTATCAGCATCAGGACCAACAGCCAGGCGAGAGACAGCTGAACAGAAGGAAGCTTCTGAGCAAGTGTCGTCATCATCGACGTCCAACCAGCCAGTGGAATCAGGCCTGTTGGAGATGACAGACTCAGGCTTGTCAGCAACAGTGAGCTTGGGTTCATGCTCCCGAGTCTCGCCAACACCGCCAGAAACGATAGCAGTTACGAGCTTCATGGCAGTGGTAGTCTTTCCTGAGCCAGGACCACCAGTGACAAAGGCGAGTCTCCTTGAGGCTTTCCACTAGAGTTGCAACCTCACTATCAAATTCTCCTTCATTGTAAGCACGAGCGAGGCCAGGGAACTTGACATGAAAGCTA
This sequence comes from Fusarium subglutinans, assembly GCF_013396075.1. NCBI lineage: Eukaryota > Fungi > Ascomycota > Sordariomycetes > Hypocreales > Nectriaceae > Fusarium > Fusarium subglutinans. The sequence goes on from NW_023502158.1 coordinate 14,114, forward strand.
AGCATCTGAGGCTCAGCTTGGAAGTTATGACTATACTTCCAGAAGCACTCTTAATCCGTATACATCACTCGAGATACTGCAAGATACACGATCATATTTTGTCATGCAAGATAATTCATTAATATTCATTAAAGAAATGCTGCCATACATATCCATAAATCATGATTAAGCCCTCAATTCCTGTTTACAGACCTCGATGAGTCTCTTGATGAGTGCTGCTGTGTCGTCGGCTGTGATCACTATGAGGATCATCATGAGCAATCTCAGTGGGAACATGCTTCTGCAGAACAGAAGGAGGAACCTGAGTAGCATCGGTAGGATCCCGGCCGGCGAAGTTGTTGTTACTGTTGGAGAAAATTGGTGTCAAAAAAGTGTCGTTGCACGAGGTACCGGGACATGCCGCTGGAAAGACTTACGACTGCTGGAAAGTCTTGTCTTTGCCAAGAGTTTTGCTACCGTCAAGGTCGCTATCCACCTTTGGATCAAGTTTGTTGGCCAAATCACTAGAATGGGGGCCAGCGGTTTTCGGAGCAGGTCCAGGTCCGGTGCCGGTGGTAGAGCCATATGTACCGGTAGAGCCAGTTCCACTCAAACCGGAGGTGTGAGTGGGGCCGTGTGCACCGGCTCCGTGGCTGGAGAAGCCAGAAGTTCCAGTAGTAGTCTGGCCGTAGGTGCCAGAGTTACCGCTGAGGCCGCTCTGGTTGCCGTGGGTGTTGGAACCACCAAGTCGTCGAGATCCGTCAAGATCACTATCCACTTTTGGATCAAGTTTGTTGGCCATATCACTGGAATGGGGTCCAGCAGTGTTACTAGGACCAGTGCTGTAACCAGCAGATGTACCCCCAATGCCACCTTGAGTACCTGCACCGTGGCTTGAAAGACCCGAAGTTCCAGTAGTCTGGCCATAAGTGCCAGAGTTGCCGCTAAGGCCGCCAGACGTACCCCCGATGCCACCATGAGAGCCAAGGCCACCAGCAGTGGTATGGCCAGGCATGTTCTCAGTGCGTCCGGAGGTAGTGTGACCAGGCATGTTCTCAGAGTAGGTAGAGCCTCCAGTCAAGCCACCAGCTGTGCCAGTGTTGTGGGTGGAAGATCCCAGGCCGCCAGTGGTTGTAGTGCCAGGGTTCGCACGGTGGTCTCTGTCCGAATCGTATCGAGGATCAGCGGCATTGGCAACACGAGAATGAGTTCCCTCAGGCTGCTCGTGGGACTTGTCCTTGTCGGAGTGGATAGCTTCCTTGACCTTGTTGATGAGACCAGACATGATGGATGTAGTTTTTAAGTTGTTGTTGTGGGTGATTGGGTATCTTGAAGGTGATGAGCGGGAGTTGAGTTAAAGTAAAGATGCTTGGGTATCTTTGAATGCTGTGATTTGATGATGAGAAGAAAGACAACCTCTGGGGAGAGATATCGTGAATCTTATATAGTTGCAGATTGTTATCCCGGGAGCCTCAATCTCGATGCCATCCTCAGCAAACCTGGCAGGCCCAAACTCTTTCGATCCTCAGATCTCGCTCGCTTCACCCCTCCACCGATGTTTGGAGAAGTCTAGCCCTGAGCTTGGCGACGATTGGTGAAGGCTTGTTGCAGGGACAATGTAGCGTCATGCCATGTGAGATATGACGTTGACGAGGAAGAAAGCAACAATCAATAACAAGCATCGAACATCGGATTTCTTGCTCTTCCAATGCGCCAAGCTCATGCTGTGGAGCAGGAGGCGGGATGTGAAAGGGAATGACGAAGGGGCTCCGTGGCTTGAAAGTGAGATCTACAAGAAGATGATGCAAAGCTAGAGCCTGTGGCGTGTATCATGGCTGTGATGCGTGGCGTCAGCTACCCCGGAAGGTGACAGAAAACGGCGAAATTTAGTGACCCTTTTAGCGCAGTTGACAGTGGAAGCGAGCTCTAATGTTTTTTGTCCGGATAGGCCACCCCCCAGCTCTCAAACCAAGCTACCCCGCGCTCACAGGCTCAAAGTTGGCAGCAGGTCCCACTAGCCACCAAGGCAACCTAAGTAGGTAGGTACCTAGGCAAAATGACGACAAGAGAAAGGCCGTTTTTCCGGTCCAACGGACGAGACAAAGAAATCGATTTATGACAGCATTGATGCCTCTTCAGGCCTTGAACCGGCTGGGCCAAGAGTTCTTCTTCTGGCCATGGCCGCTCTAGAACCTCTGTAACACGACTAAAACCAGGATCACGAGGTCCCACAGTGACGGGAATATCCAGCCCTGAGTCGCGCAGACTAAGGAAGCTCTGTTATGCGGAATGCTGCAGGCTTGCAAGTAAGCCTCGTAACTCTGCCCCTGTGCCTAGGACGGGACTAGGGTTATTTCTGGTCGCAAATCTCGATGATCATGGAAACAAGACGGACGGACAGTAACAGTTGACGCGGTTAGGCACATCTCCTGCATGATAATCAGGTCGGCCAGAGGAAGATCAAACAGGTAAGAAGAGGCGTGTGACCAATTCTCACTCATCTCATGAATGGACCGTACGGCATAGGTGCTGGATACTGTGCTGCGCGTACAAAATGGATAACACTCATCAGGAACTTCAAATCAGATTCCATTGTCCAATTTGAGTTGCAGATCATGACACCGTTCCCCATTGTTTCATGTTTGAAATCTTCTTTACATTCGTACAGATGACGTCGAAATACATTAAGAGCAGCCGACTATTACAAGATACTGTATGTATTAAATATACCCACGTTGATCGATATACATAAACGAGACAAAAATAGTAGCAAAGTATACATTAATTAATTTCAGTACCCCAGTAAGTAAGTAAGCACAGTATGTAAGGACTTGTTGTGACCGTCAATCGTATCAAAGGGTATCCAGATCCGCTCAGCTTCACGTTGCTTGCTTTGCCTTGTCCAACGCCAAGTTCCAACTCAAACGACAACGAAAAGAAAAACAAGGAAATCATCCACCCATCTCACGTATTAGTTCCCACCCGACACGGCATTTCGGAATGTTGCACGCAATCCAATCATGTCGCCGAGGCCAACAAATCGACAACTGAGATGTTGCTCTGCTTTGCCTCGCAAGCAGTAGCCAGTAACCCTACCCTCCCAAAGGTTCTTCAGCAGAGCTACGTAGAGTGCTTCACGCCTAACTGCATCTGCACTTAGACACGGCTGCGGAACCAGGGGCCCCGGCGGCGGTTATGGTGAGCCGCCTCAGCACGGGCAACGGTACGCTCACGTCGACGCACCCAGAAGAAGCCTACGAGAGCCGAAACAAGCCAGAGAAGTGCCGAGAGGAAGCTAAAGGCGATCACGGCTTTGGTCTTCCCACACTGATCTCCGTGAACTGGATGCACGTTGTCCCAGTCAAATACACGGCCGCAAGAGTTTCCGATGAGCTTTTTGAGTGCCGTTAGTGCATGTACAACTACCGAGAGAAGGTAGAGAGAGTAGAGTAACAAACAAGGCTGTGACTTACATCGACGAGCAAACCAAAGACGATCCACCAGTTGATGGACATGAAGATGTCCAGAGGCCAGTGGACAAAAGTGCTCGAGAATGGAATGAGGAGCAGCAAAGAGAACAACATTCCCAGTGCGGCAACGACTTCAGTATAGATGAACCGGCCGAGCTGCCATGAGCTTGCGCCGCGGGCATTGTGCAGGTATTCGCCATTGACGCCTGCAACGATGGCTGCAAATACCAGCTCTGCAGCACGCAGAATCAAGCTGACGACACGATCGAGAGCCATGGCTACTTTGCAGGAGAGGTTTGGTGTAGTAGGGTTGTAATCCTCTGGTTGAAGTTGAGGTTTATGATGTTCTATCTGTCTTTTCCTTACAACCAAGCCTTGGGACGAGACTCGTTATTTATCTAACTAGATACAAGGTAAATATCCAGCAATACAACTCACGGGTTTCTCTACCACATGACGATGACGCCCCTCCCTCAACAAAATAAAATCCAATGAAGCCTGTTTGAGATCGTTTTCTTGGCCCTGAAGCTCTTTGACACGTCTACCGTGGCTCATAACAGGTCGCCAGCACAACGAGTTGCCAGATGAGGTCATGCGGACCAGGCTTCAGCTAAGGTGTGGTGAGCGTGAACATCTGCCATTCGACAGTCCTCACCTTGTATCGCAGCCCGACAAGGACCCCTTCTCTGTTCTGAAACAAAAATGATGTCGCAGGCCAAGGCACTTTTTCTTCTTCTTTTGGTCCGACTGGACAATTTCTGAGCTTCTGAGTCTTGGAAGAAATCATAGCTTCAGGTGCCGAGATGCCGCCAATCGTGCCACGCATCATGCCAAGAAGGCTACCCTTGAGCCGCTTGCATCGTCCAAGGCTCTTATTTCGTGACGACCTCACGAATAAACCAGAATTCAGTAGTTTAGTAGAACGTTGACGTTGCCTAACCTCATGCAACCTCTAGGCTGACGAAACGATCATAACTTTTAAGAGGTTGTTGCTGATCGGTAGCGCTTTGACTTGTCATAGCTAAACAAGCTGTATACGATGTGACGCTGCTTGAACGGAACCATAAGCCTGTTTTCTGTACTTGAACATTTCGAATGCTTCGTCGTTCGTGACGAGGTGACGACAGATATGAGGCTTGTGGTTTTCTAGCATGGTTAGGCATTGCTACCTGCGATGAAATCAGTGTGCTAACAAACAATCTGTGTAAGGAAGCGACACGAGAGAGGATACATAGGCTGTGCTTGTTTTCTTCCACACTTTAATGAGACAGATGGACATCTCATGAACCGAAACTACAGAGTAGGTTTCACTTTATCTGGCCTGGGTAAGGAAATCATTCGAGTTGTAACCGTCAGTCATATGCTTGATTGCACTACTTAGATTGTCTTAAGATAGAACAATCACGAAGGCTTTATACTTGAGGCTATACAAACTACTGAACTTGCAAACCGTTTCTATTCCGAAACGATGTCACCCATTGATCGCTTGCCATGATTTTTCACTCATTCACAGGCTATTTACAATTCAACGTGACTGAAAGGTATCACAGAAGGTCGCCAGCTTAATAATCACCTGAGCGAGTCCTACCCTACACGTACCTCAATAGTCACCCCAGCTAGTGACTAGGTCTCTATATTATATTGAGTAATTTATACTATCTATTGCTTCACCTCACAGCAGGACTTCTTCCCACGGTGACCAGGTCGTATCCCTATTCACAACAGATGTAGGTCGCGTGGTAAAAGCACGTGACTGGAAAGGAAGTGGTGGGCCGGTACGGTCTCGCAAAACTCCTCCTCAATGACCCTTAAACTTGACCTGGCCCTTTCTTGACCAGCTCCGCCATCGCCCTCCCTGGTTGATCAAGCATCAATTGATCGCACCAGAAGCCACTGACTCGTTCAAAAAGAGTCAAATTGATTACCATACGCAAGCACTCGCAGCTATACTATACATCATGGCCGCCAGCAATGCCCGTGCTCCTGCTGAGGGTATGCTCTGGGGTGGGCGCTTTACAGGTAGGTAGCTCCTCGTCGACGAAGCTCCTAGATCCCGTACACTGACTGGCGTGACGAATGATAGGCGGTATCGATCCCCTGATGCACCAGTACAACGCGAGTATTTCCTAAGATAAGCTTCTCTATAAGGAGGATATTCTTGGCAACATTGCTTTTGCCCGCGCCAATGCCAGGTTAGGCATCATCTCTAATAACGAGTTCACCGAAATCGAGCGCGGTCTCCGAGAGGTGATGAAGGAGTGGGAGGCAGAGACTTTTGTTATTATGCCCAATGATGAGGACGTACGGCACTACCTCCTGGTCTAATTGAAATATCACGGCTAAAGCGATTGGACCAGATTCATACTGCGAATGAGCGACGCTTATCTGAGATCATCGGTAAAGAAATTGGCGGGAAACTCCACACTGGTCGCAGCCGAAACGAGCAGGTTGTTACCGATGTGCGAATGTGGTTGCGCGAGCGTATTCGTGAGATTGAGAGCCATCTTGTTGCCTTCCTTCAGGTTATTGCCGCCCGTGCTGAGGCTGATATGTAAGTTCTATATCACTTCTTCTAATGAGATGATTTGCTCTTATCTTTATAGCGACCATATCATGCCTGGGTACACGCATCTTCAGTTGGCCATGCCAGTTAAGTTTTCCCAATGGCTTTTGTCGTATGACTTTTCCTTTGCGGCTGATCTAGAACGTTTATGGGAGGTCTTGAAACGGGTCAACAGGAGGTAGGCACACCCACGCATAACACTGTACGCTTTATCGTCTTGCTTATATAAAATGTAGCCCACTCGGTGTCGGTGCTCTTGCCGGCAATGCCTTCGGTATCGATCGTCAAATGATGGCCAAGGAGCTAGGCTTTGAAAGCATCATGTGGAATAGCATGGGCGCAGTTGCTGACCGTGACTTTGTTACCGAATTCTTAGCTTGGGGTACCATGTTCATGGGACATATCTCAAGGTTAAGCGAGGACATGATTTTTTTTATTCCACCGCTGAACTTGGCTTTGTCACTATTTCGGATTCCTATTCAACAGGTTCATCGTTGGTGCCTCAAGCAAGTCTCCCCCTTCTACCCTTTAGAAACCTGAGCTAACATACCCGTAGAAGAAGAATCCCGACGGCCTCGAACTTTTGAGAGGTAAGGCCGGCAGGGCCTTTGGCCATTTTGCTGGTGTTTATTGTGCTACAAAGGGCATCCCTAGTACCTATAATAAGGACTTGCAATAGAGCTGGGAGCCTATGCTGGATCATGTGAAGACTATATCCGACAGTGTGCAGATCGCAAATGGCATCCTCAGTACTCTTAAGCTTCGACCTGAGCGGATGACAGCGTCGCTCAACTCTTCTCTTCTCGCCACCGACGTTGCAGACGCCCTGGTGAAAATTAGCGTGCCTTTCCGTGAGGCACACCATATTTCAGGGCGTGTGGTGGCTAAGAGCGAGGTTCTTAAGGGTATGTTAGCTTAGAGGCCGTCCAGAGAGAGGTAAAAGACTATGGTTAGAGTATAAAAATTGGGAAGGTAAGATAGTAAAGAAAATCGTTGAACTTAGAGTTGTGAACGTGAGTTGATTGAGTTAAGTGCTCTACCTATATGTGAGGTGGCTAAAAGCGAAGCTAAGTAATCTAGGGATTAGTAGAATTATTATTACCTATAGTATACAGGCTGGAGCTCTTCTCTCTTCTGAGACGAAATAAGTCTTACGTGCTCTTCTTCCTACTTAGGCATTGTTGCTACGCTGTCTACAAGTGGTATAGGGCCTAAGAATCAAGTGATAGATAGCAAGTGGCCTGCCTCGTCGCAAAATAAGTGATGAAGGAGAGAAGGGGTTGGGTGACAGCAGTCGAATAGGTAGGAAGGTGGACGAAGGATGCGCAGTCGCAGTCGCAGCCTTCTGTTTACGCAGGAACAGAGCGTCCAGCTTCATTGCGGACGTGACATAGGCAATTCAAGAGATATGCGACCTCCAGGCATCCGGGCGTCGAGAGGACTGTGTAGGGGAGGGACGCCAGAACCCGGGCTCACTAATCAATCTGCCCTCAGTGTCTTGTATCTGGCGCTTTCGACGGGATCCCGAATCATGGCGCAAGTTGCATAAGAATAGGGTACAGTGTCAACAAAAGGTCGCGTTGCTAGTCAGTAATAGCTTCATGTATAGCCCGTCGAAGAGATGGGGGGTTGAGGTGATTTAAGGTGAGCATCACTGAGCAAGGGTGATCAGAGGCTGAGCAAGAGCGGCGGCGCTGACTAACCAGGCCTGAACACGGGCGTCCTGGGCTTCGTGGCAGACTACCTAAGTAGGTACCTACTATAGGTACCTTAGGTAGGTAGGCACCGAACATGGCAGCAGGCATAATGATTTGACTCACCAAACCGACACTTTCACCGAGCATCACAACATCTCACTTCCCTCACCATGCTCTCGTCATAATGTCCTCTTCCATCCCACAAGCTTTATGGAACGCCCGGATTCCACTGCACATAACCCATCCCGCCTCACCGACAACGCCTTTCATCACTAGTATTCCGCGCTTCAGCTACCTGGCTCTTCTCATCCCGAGACTGTCGATTTTCTTCAACTCGCCCTGCTCCAGCTTCCACTTTGAAGATGTACAGTTGAGGAACCTGGCTGTGGGATTGCTTGTAGACCTGTATCAACCCCGCCTGCCGTGGAGGTTGACCGTGAATGATGGAGTAGGCTGGGATATTGCGGATACTTTTCTCAACTGCGTGAAAGAGGTGAGTTTCATATGCTGCACGAAAGTCTGCAGCCAGACAGACGTTTTTAGTGTGTATATTCGCATCGGAGATCCGGAATGTCTCATCTCGCAATACCGCAGAGCTAACTGCCTTAGGCTGACTTCATCCGCAATGGCAATGCAAACCAAATCATGAAAATGTCAAAAGACAACACCACCCAACTTTGGAACGCTGTCATAGACAATGACCAAGCGTCCTTCAACCGTATCAATAGCCATCTACTCAACGCGCCAGCAGCACTCAAACATGTCCCCATTCGCGTCTACATCCCTACCACCGCTTCGGACTCATCGTCACAAACGGCTTCCGAGCAGGCCACCTTCAAAGTCATCCAATCTCTTGTCCCAGCGACAAGTTCAGATCGCCGCCCTAAAATCCTGGGCCAGGCTCTCAAAGAGATGTTGCCAGGGCTGTTCCCAAGCAGCCGAGATCCTATTCTCGCCAAGGTGGTGATGCACGGAGCTGGGGTACCATTTGATGCACCCTTAGAGGAGCTGATGCGGGAAGCCTCATACCCCGACGGATGGATATGCCTGGTTGTTATTGTGATGTGATGGATACTGGGCTCCTTTGGCGAATAGGGCATATGGGTGGCGTTAGGGACTGTCCTTATCATCGGCTCTGCAGCGTATGTCACTGGCTTCAGAACCGTACTTGTGGCATGTTAGACTGCGTCTTTGATCCAATACTATGAACACTTGAGAATTTACTAACACATACAGGCCCAGACTCGGACATGATAAATAAACTACGTAAAGGTGATCTTCTTGCCCATAAGACTTCTATATGCATCGTCGACAGCCTTTCTCTTCTTCTGTTTAGCCTCCTCTTCCTCATGCATCTCTTCTTCCGCGGCGATATCCTCAGGCCCAGGAATTTGGGGTGCCCAAGCTCGAATTTTCCCATCCATGTGGGAGCTATATATGGCCCCAACCGCGTTGCCGCCGCCCATAACAGGACCAACCGGGCGTCCCGTCCCCGCTGACGCGCGCCAAACTATACTCGTGATCCTGTTTCTTCCCATCTCGCCCCCTCGTGGCCCTATAGGGTTCGTCACGCCAGGACTTCGGAGCCGTGTCACAACATGGCCATCATGAAGATCGAGGATAAGAATTTCCTGATCATTTGGCCAGAAGAGAAGATTATTACCACTTGTGAGATGCGCCGGAGAAACCAAAATACTTGCTGTCTTGGCGTGTTGGTTCTGAATAAGAGAGCCAAAACTGGCGAGAGTATTAGCGCCCGTGGCAGCGTCCCAAACACGAATGCGACGGTCGAGACCAGCTGAGATGATGTATTTCCCATCGTCAGTCCACTGCAAGCCATTCACTGCATCATCGTGCGCCTGTGCCGAGGTACGGAAGTGTGGGATCTGGCTTGAATCCATCCCTGCGGCACTGAGATGCTTCATTTTGTGAACGATGCCCAGTGAATCTTCCTGATCGAGCAGCGCCACAACACCACCAGAACGACGAATATCCCATATTCTGACTTTCCCATCTGCGTGGCCACTGACAAGAATATGTTCGTGGCGCGGACTCCATGCAGTTGACAAAACAGGGCCGCCATGTGCTACAAGAGCTTGTACAGCGGACCCTGATTTCAAATCCACCAGCCGAACTGCTGGGTTCTGCGTAGCACACGCCACAATAAGATGATCTGCTACAGGGCTGGTGGAGTGTGAGTAAATAGTTGCGTTCAAGTCGAAGGTGGCCGATAGAGTGCAACGCTGAGTCGCCCATAGCTTCAGTTTCTTGTCGTAAGAGCTTGTGAGAAAAGCATCCGGATCGAAAGGATAAAAGGCAACATGAGTGACACCGTGACTATGCCCAGGAGAAGACTCCTCTCTCGTAGACCTGGCGATGCTGCTCACGGGGCGGAAAGTGTGCAACTTGTTGGGGTTTCCAGCTTCTTCCAAATTCCAGACCTTGATGCCTCCTTCTGCTCCCCCAGAGAGGAGGATGCGCCCATCAAACTTCTCAAGGGCGAGTGTATTAACGCCTGCGCCATGTGCTCTTATATTGTGCACACGCTCACCTACATCTGCAGGGCTATGCTTGGACGTCCTCTCGCCATTGAAGCGGTGCTGCGGAGCCGGCGCAAAAGAATGCAGGAGTTCAGAAGTGATGGCCCGAGTAAAGTCTTCATGGCGGAGATCGCCCGTTTCACGAGCGAGAAGGTTGGACTGCATTCATTTGTGCCAGGGCGATAACGGCTTAAAGACAATATTCAGGTTTAGTAGAATCCAAAACAATGTGAAGCAGTAAACAACGGCAGTCATCTCACAATCTTGCTGCCTAGGTATGGAATGTGGTTCCAGCCTGGAGCCAGTGGTGATGTCAGCTGCAAGGCGTGCTTGTTGAACTTCAAGGAACCACTCACTAGGTACGGAGGTACTAACCTTAGGCACCTACCCTATCTCTACAGCTACTAACCTTCCCCACAATTAACTACCAACCTTTCAATCTTCACTAAGGTAGCCTCAACTTAACATTGACAACAAGCATCAAACTGTCTACCAAGCATTTCAGATTCACTATCCATTCCGGTCTGATCTTCAACCTCGCCTCACTCACCATCCTCGATGCTGCGTAATAAACAATGCTTCTGCGCGCATATCTCGAGTGTCTGAGAATCTCGATGTTTTTTTTTTTTTTCACCCTGAAACAGTAGAGAGCAACAGATCAACATCAACCTCCAACCTAGCTTTTCATTGCACATCATGGACATCTCAAAGAACAATTCACATGTAGCACCTCTAAATCAAAGTGGCGTCTCCTCCAACCGAGATCACCTGGCTACCGAGCAGGATCCTAGTAAGGGATCAAAACGCAGACATGCAACTGTCTATGATGCTGTAGCGGGTATTTTGCTCTCCTATGATCGTCCGATTTGAAGCTCACATAAACCAGGCAAAGTCTCACATGACCAAGGTCCCGTAACGGAACCGGAAGAGTTACAGTATACACCTTGTCATCCCAAAGCAATCAGATACTCCACAAAGGATATCCCTTTGGCTCCTGACGAAATTCTCTTCAGGCGGAAAGATGCACCCGTGCGTTACTTGGAGCACGACATCTACTACGCTCATGAACATGACCTTCCCGGTGGGGGACAGGGTGTCCTGCCAGATAGTGACCTCCTCAAAGCCATTCACGCTTACACCAGTGCTTTCTACAGCGTCAGAAACCTCGAGCGCCAATCTCCGGAGAGCCGAAACATTACTGAACGGAGCATGGATGAGACAGCTCTCTTGGCGTTTGGTATCCTCCTGGAGGAAGCTGGCAAGGAGGTCCTTGGTCGACGAGGCGACCTAGTCTTCACAGAGGGTGTAGATGACGGTCCTGTCGACGCATCCGAACCAGTCCAAGATGGGACCCGGCTCGTTGGGCATCACGACATCTCTTTGCGGGGACGTCCTAAGCGGAGAAAGATTGCCGAAAGTGACGTTGAATGACACGGGGTAATTCTCCAGCATTGAACGGCTGTACAGCTTGAGAGGGCGGCGTCGGTATACTATGTCTGTCCAAGCTCTCGCAAGGGGGGAGTTTGCTTGGACGACAAACCCCACCAGTGAATCCATTTTCAGATAGCATCACCTGCTGCGCCAGACAACGGGCATATATGGATGGCATTACAAGTCTGAGCTTGAAGCTCGGATCATACCAAAACTCTGACGCACGAACCGGAAAGTTGTGCACTCTGCAATCACCTAACCTCAGTGGTGGAATAAACATAGCGTATTCATACTTGCTTATACCAGTAGCTGGCACATACCTCGTGTCAATTGTCAGCCAAAGACACGAAACATGGGGCTGGCCTGTCAACATCCCTTCTCACCTACCTTAGGTACCTATAACTGCGTAACTATGGCGGCATGGGCAGGTAGCATCGGTTTGGTTACACAAGATAACGTCAACAGCTCACATTGGGAAGGCGATGAGCATTCACGAACAGGATCATCATACGGCCGAGTCGCATCTTCGCGCCGAGGAACCGACTTGTGCAAAGGGACCTTGTTTGAAGAGGCAAAATGGCCCTGAAGTAAGAGACGACGCATGGGTGGCATTAGGAAATCTTTAATCACAACTGTCACGCAACTATGTCACCCAGGCCAGGACAGGTGCGAAACCCCGAAGAGAAATAGATATCAGGAGCAGATTCGTTATTCCGACCTTTCCAGGAACAATAGTCTAGCTCTGCCAGTTACGAGATACAAGAATCATAATCGTGTTCCAGCCTGACTGGGCTTACAGGGATGAACGGGATTCTTGGGTAACGCCATTGTAGCTTCCAGTTTCTTTGATTGCTGCCTAGGTATTTATGAAGCTACCTTTTTCATACCAGATCTACCAGATGCTGAATCCATCGGCTCATCCCCAGACCTACAGTTCAGCCTGAAGCCCGGTGGAACAGCTTGGCAATCATCACAGTGGCAGAACTGGCCCCCCCAGCAACGAAATTTCCATTTCGGAAAATGGAAGTCGGTCAATCTTATCAAGACATCTCGTCGATCGGTTCATGCTACTGGAACAAAGTATCCCTGTCGTGAAATTCGACACATGTACCAGCAGTTCGTCATCACCGATTGTTTCCTAACCTCCGGGCACAAATGCCAATTGAAATCGATAGAGCAAAAGGACCGACTGCCAACGACATCTTTGTGACGGTTCTGTACGCAACGGCCGCAGTCGTTGTACATAGTACAGCCAAATTAAGTCTTGAACTTATAACACGAAGAAACAGGTCATCTTGACCTTGGGCGTGAAACGAAAAAGAGGCAATTCACTTCCGTCTCGGCCAGGAACGGTCCATGGAACGAAGCAAGCCTCAGCTTTCAGAGTACCTAGCGCGGACCTTTTGTCGGCGACTACAACGCTTGACGATGATGATGTAGCATTGACCTCAAAGGAGCGACATCATAGGGCTGTCGAGGTTGAGTTTAGTTGCCCAGGTTATCTCCGACTCTCCGAGAAGGTTTCGCGAGGCTATGATGTTTCTCAATCTCGATATGATGATATACATTGTTGTGAACAAAAGACCGGCTCATTATGCGCTCGCGCGCCCGGCAAAGCTTCTGGGCTAGCTGGGCCAAAGTCTTCAACAAGAGCTATTACACTTTCCAACCCCTCCAGCTCATGATCGACACAAAGTTTTTCTTTTTCTGTGTATTGGATGCTAAGGACTCTGGAACTGGAACTGGTGCGTACCCTCCGTGTATCAGCTAGCAAGCCTCAATCCCATCAACAAGATAAACACCAATCATCTAGAGGCCATCAGCAGAACCTCGCTTTCACTATGGCTTCGGATCACACGAATGGCTCACAACAGACTCCAGAGTGTCTAGGAGTGTTATCGCTATCATATCATCAGGGTCTCTCCAATCTCGGTTCGTGGCACTAGGTTCAGCGACATAACCAGAAACGGTGAAAACAGCCGCGTTGTGGGCTGCTGGTGCGCCACGCGACCTCAACCGAAATCCTTGACCATGTATGTATGTGTATGTGTAAGCCATGCCATGCCATGCCATGAACACTGATGCAGCTGTTCGCTCAGCATGCTCCGGACACTGAAATGTGTGGCACAGGTATCATCGCCAGGACTTCGTATAGCTGTGACGAGTTAAATGGCAGGAAACAAAAGTCGGTCGAAGCGAGGTCGCATGCGATCAATCTGGCCCTGCAACCTTGGGCCTTGCTACGTAGTCGCGTGGTCTGTGTGGACCGATATGGCATCTCATCTCATCTTACCCTTTCTCTTGCTATCCGTCTCGTTGTCTAACACGAACACCCAGAGAGGCACACGCTGAAGCATATCGTTGCTAAGAAGAAATCTGCTCATGAAATATAGACACCAGGATTCAGCAGCAAGCGTCAACCCTCATGAGTTGTTGTTTTGGTTGATAAAACGATCTTGACCTTGGACCACCGCTCGGACCCTTTGAGATGGCCTGATATCAATCTCTCATCCCGCGCTATTGCGCCTCTACTGGCATCAGTTTGTACGTGTTGGGCATTATCTCAGTGTCATGTGGATGCTGATCATAACAACGCGATGTACTGTACTGTATCCGTACAGTAGTTCTTGGAACTCATACATCAATAGGCCTTGACGGCATTGTCAGAACCCCGCTCTGCAACTTTTGTGACTGGTGCCAACGATAGACTTTCCCCGCATCGGTGTGTAAATTGTATCTCGTGACTTGCAGCAACATGGTGCGGATGATGATACACCTGCTTGCCAGTCAACGTGGAGCATATGAAATATCGAATACCGTAGCCAGAGTGCAGAGTGCAGACGGCGATTGAGATCCACGTCCCAGTATCTGTCCTAGCTGTCCCCCGCCATAATAAGCGTGGCGTTGGGTACCTGGCCTGATAGCACCCGTCTATTATAGTGGCATGGTTCGTCTTATTTGACTCTGAGACATGGTTTTGTTCTTACCCAAGTATTTACTAGATTCCAGGTGAGAGTCCCTAGCAAGGAAATCTACCAGCGGCACAGGAAACTCCGTTTACGCTTTCGGATTATGAGCTCCATTTCAGCCATGATATTTACCAAGCTCCGGTTGCATATTGTCACACGATAACGTATTCTCGATGGGTTGTATGTAAGAAGAAAGCAACTCAGCCCTAGTATTAAAGATATATGTTCTTGCAATTGGTAACTTGCGTAGGGTAGCGAACTTGTAACCACGTCCTGTAGCTCAGATTGGGACCTGGGTACCTAGACAAGGGTATTCCAGTCATTGATGTTTCAGCGCTTATAGTGAGCTAAATCGATGCTACTTGAGAACTGGGGTTGCTATTGCCGTAACCAAACAGATGTATCTGAAGGATGATCATAATGGAAGTTGGATCAATGTTGATAACAATTCTATGTACAAGCTGGGTTTGTGCGGAGACGGGCTTGATGTCCGGCTGATAACTGGAGGCGTCAATACATACCAGCACTGTATTCGGGGTAGCTGAACAGAGTCGATAGGTCATAAAAGTGCGTCTTCTAGAACAACGAAGAAAAGACGGCCCAATGCGCCTAATAGCTACAGTATCACTGGAATAGGTATGGGTTTGGGACCTATGTCGTAGCTACCTACCTATGAAATGTAGGGCAACAACGTAGGCTTGGA
Organism: Fusarium subglutinans; assembly: GCF_013396075.1. Lineage (NCBI taxonomy): Eukaryota > Fungi > Ascomycota > Sordariomycetes > Hypocreales > Nectriaceae > Fusarium > Fusarium subglutinans. The sequence goes on from NW_023502158.1 coordinate 29,466, forward strand.
AACTATTGGGGGCCATCATTATCAAGAACAGACACACAGCTCGTGTTGTAAACAAGCCCCCCAATGTTACCCCAATAACGATTCAAGTTTGTTTACCGCCAAGGTGTTGAGTAGTGAACACTGGTGAATACCAGCGCGGCGCAGAGCAGAGCCATCTTGGGCCTGGCGGCCGAGCAAGGAAGACGATGGATGACATGCTGAAGCGACGGCTTTTACGTATGTACTGTACTGTCATCGACGACATGGACACGGCACCTGTGATGTCTCAGCCTTCAGCGGCTTGAATGGGTCTCGATTCGATTCAAGAGTTGGCCGCCCCCTGTTTTGCTGAGTTTCAAGCAAGGGCAGCAAAGCTCCAAGAAGGTTTCAGGGCAACCAAGAATAACACATAGAAATAAGCGAGGTGTCATCAAGTTGTGGGAGGATCATCTGTAATAATCTGTATCTCCATGTTACTCCGCGGTAGAAATGAACGAGCTTCACGAAACGGCTAGACTAGCATATTCTAACTGGTGTAAGGGAGAGTGAGAGAGAGAAGAGATTCAAGAGAAGTGCAAGCACCCCCTTGACGGTCCTAAAGCTTCAGGTGAATAATCAAGAGCGACAACGGAATCAAATAACATCCGGTGCTGGTCTACGGTATCTAACAAGAGAATTAAGAAGGATGGAGAATTGTTGTGCTTATTCATCTGACGCCTTAGGACCGTCAAGGGGGGCGGGATACGAATAAGTAGATGTGGCGCGTGGCTCGTCGTCAGAAGAAAGATTTGCCTCCTTGGGGATACTTTTAGATCCAATGCGACTGGAGGTCACCATCTTGCACTTGTCTTGTTCTAGCGCTACTCCATCACTATGAGCATCTATGTACGATACGATGCCTTTAAGTGAAGGCTACTATGTATGCAGTACTTGGTAGCTTGGGTAGCGTACCGACGGAAAGTAAAGAAGCCGATTCCGCGTCCGCACCGGCCCGCAGGCGGCTCCGAGCCTCTTAAACTTTCAAGTTGTGAATTGTATTGTGTTGTGTTAATGTGTTTGACCTCCGGGTCACTTGGGAACGCCGACGAGCCGCGACTGACTCGTTGCCGTGGTCTCTTTGCTTTTTCTTCCAGTCGTTTACTGCCCCCTGTTGCTGCACCGTCGGTGACGGCGCTGAGAGGTCAGCTTGACCCAGTTCCATGTTGTCGGTGCCCGTCGTGGTTTGTCGGTGTGTGGTGGCTTGTCTCATTTTAGACTACGCCCACGTCCACATACATACATATGTACGGATACCTACTACCTTAGTACTAGGTAGGTAGGTAGGTACCTATAGTATGTATGTACGTACATACGCCTATGGTACCGTACCGTACCGCACCGCACCGCACCGCCTCTTAAATCTTAGAGTAAGGTAGAGTGAGTGCCCTATAGTAGAGACGTACGTCACTGGTTTATTCGACCTCCATGTACTCACTAACAATCATGTTCGCTCAGAGGTGCACATACATACATATGGTTACCCATGTCTGGAGCGATCCCCCTGCATCGCTTCACTGCCTTCGCGTACACATGACGTCGCATTCAGCGACGCCAACGTCCAGACGAACCCCAAGGGAGTTATTGATCCATTAGCGTCGTCCCGGCGATCTGGAAAGCTCTGAAGAGAGGTCGTCTCCCACCGTTTTCAGCCAGGGTTTGACACCTGAGCTCGCCAACGACTGGGTTGATGGCAAATTGCCAGCAACCTTGGTAACCAGTAATAACTGTGACATGAGTTTGTGTGTTTCGCTGCTCTTTGGGCTATCACTCTGCTTATTGCCACGCCTCTGACCTCGCCCGAGCATTGAGTAATTGATATTGAGATCGATGCTACAAAGGTAGGTATTACAGCACAGTCAAGAATATCAACTCCTTGGAAGACCAATGATTTGACCGTGACATGAACTTGATTTATTACAGTACTTGAGAAGCAGGGGCGATTCCAAGCGGATGACATGCCGAAGGCAGGCAGAAAAGCCGGTGTGACATTTCAATAGAGGGATCGTAACACATAATACGGAGTAGTGGCATCAAAGAAAACTACCTATTCCATCGAGTCGAACTAAGCACACACCCTTCTCCATGTTGGCCACAATTGGGTTTGGAGGCACGGAGACGGGAGACTCCCTGGACATGTATGTATGTCTTTTTTTTGGTTCGACATCGAATTTGTGTCTTGTTTGACAAGAGGCAAATGTTGGGCATGAATGCCCATTTAGCGCATATACTATATACGACCAGCCATGGCCGACACCCAGGCTCACTGACGAAAGTACGTACCATGAATGCTAGCAGGCGACGTTACAGTAATAAGGGCTTTATATCCAGGGGGATCGATCCCAGGCGGGCGGTGCCATGCAAGGTACAGGTAGAGAGAGATACATAATACACACTTGGCTGTGGGATGATTCTCTCTAGATGTATCCGTACATACCTACGATCCTCTCGGCCGATTTGACAGCCAGGTCGAGGCTATTACGGAGCAAGCGGTCTTGAATCGTTCGGCGAGTCAGATTCAGCGCGCCTTTGAGTCGGCGGTAGCATGTATCTAGATGTTCATCGACAATATCCTCCCTTGATTAACCCGTGTACAGTCAGGGATGTCCCAAAAGAAACACCCAAAAACTTAGCGGTAGATGTAGGTCGTCTCATGCACCTCATATGCAGGAAATTATGGATACTGCTCTTGCTATTGACTAATTGCCTTTTCCAGTACTCCGTAGTATCGGACAACCGGCGAAGTGTCCATTAGTTCACTATATGCATCCGCCCCCAGTTGCTAATGGGGTCTTGGCGGAGGGAGATAAGACAATCCGATATTCCAGAAGCTTTTTCGTGGCCAGGGGGGAGGGATGGTCCTCGAATAAGTGATATTATCAACCATGTGAACATGCCCTGGGCCTCTGTTTGTCCAACCGCAGGAATACCCTAGGGCAAGATAACGCATGATCACGTACTTGCAGGGACATATGTTTCTACGGAGAAAGTCAATTTTGGGTGCATCGTGCTCCATGCGTATAAATCTACCTGTGACGATAGATGGGTCCACTGGCCGAGGAAGAGATTCACCGTATCCATCTATCCATACATACATACATACATACATACATACATACATAGGTGAAGGGCATAAGGAAGAAGCGGTGACGGCCGTCGCTTCATCGTGACCAAGTATTCATGCGTCGAGAGGAGCGTCAATCTTGTTAGTTGCGCATTAGCTGGCGACTTAACTAGGTCACCTCGAGCCCATCATTATCTCACTTTGTCGGTCAGCACGAGAGCATAGAAGCTGAGGATTGTGCTCCGACTTCCATTCGTGGCTTGGCTTTCGAAGCGAAGCAAGAACAGGAATAATAAAGTGGCAGGCCGGTAATTGAAAAATTTAGTCGGATCAACATTAAGACAGGTCAAAGCGTGGGCTTAGATGAATGAGCTTCTGGATTGTCACTAGAGTGGCTTTGGCATCTGTCTGATTGATTGCAGTGTACACAATACTCTGTAATCGGGTGCATTCTGCTTCCATAATGACCGTTAGCTCTCAACGGATCTCATTAATAAGAGAGGCTAGAGCCGCTAGAAGGCCCGGGCTGGGTTGAGCGGATTCTGTATCTGATAACTCATGTCCAATATTGGAAGGACTCGTAGAAGAAGTAGTAGTAGAATAAAAGACCCTGGTCAATCCAAATTGTCGTGCCTAGGGCCGTGCCTACGTTTGTCCTTTGGAGTTCCATCAAATCTCGCCAAATATACAGCGTCATATGAGACACGCTATGGAGATTCGGGTTATACTAAATTATTTCAACTCACGTTTCTGCTTACCGGCACTTGAGGGAGATCATCAGGGTTGTATGAATATACTATACGGAGTACTTATGGCAGTGCTTAACGTGCTGCTGAAGATCGTCATCATGACACGGCTTGTGGCAGTGAGGGCCCAAGTGTTAGGTTCCTTCGAAGCACGAACTTAGTACGTACAGTAACGTGAATGGGCTGTTGGTCGACCATCCGGAGTGAAGATTCGACATACATACATGTAGTATAGAGCTTCTGAGCGTAAGGAAACCCCGTCATATCGGGACGAAGAGCACGGAGTTCTGTATAGTAGAAACAAGGCCTGCGCAACTGGACAGTCTGCTTGAATATTATGACTCTTCTTTCATTGAGTCAGATCTGCTATAACAGCTCGGACCCGAAGGCTAAGAAGTTGGTGCAGTATTCTGCATTCTAGACTGGTGACAGACAGATGATCAACAAGGACTTTCCATGGGTAGCGACTAGCACAAGCTGTAACGTGCGGCTGTTGATGCAGTAGGCACATACCTACCTAATGATTGGCTAATATGTACCCCAGAAGTGATCCGCCCGTTCTTGCTTCTTGTAAATCATCAACCACGTTCACTAATAAGTCGCCCGTCGGGTTTTTGTTTACACAGGGAGACTGGACTCAAATTTATTATACAGAAACCCTCACAATTGTTCCTTTTTTACATATATGAAAATCGACAATATTGGTTGCTACAACCTGCCGGCAGGTGACTATTGAACGATAGGTGGCTTGTGCTTAGTTCCTCATGACTTGGTTTGTTTGTCAACAACTTAATGTCCGACAGAGGAAGGAAATGACGTTTCTGGCAGGTTTGGATAGGATGCTAACGTGAGTCTGTGAGAGGCGGCTGGGAAAGCACTGGACAAGAAGTGGCCTCTGCTTAAAACGAGGATAACCGCATCTAAGTACTTCGCATTGATGATGATGATTATGATGATGATAATAGAAACGTAATATTCATGGATGTAAACAATCACCTGCCTTGTTAACCAAAGGTTGATTTGCGAGTTTCACTTCTGGAGTGCCCTGCCAACCTCCCTCACTTGGGGCGGAAACTGTCCGTCTACAAGACGACGGGACGTTACGACATGTTCAGAAGAAAAAAGCAACCCCAATAATTGGTCGCCATATCGATGCTTGCTTCCGCTACAAGAGTCACCTGCGACCTTTCACGTGGCCCAGAAACTGCTCCCCAGGAGGTACGTACACTACCTTACAGGGAAGACCTAGTGGAGGGCCAGGGGATCACTGTTCAGTGGCTGAACTGGGCTGGTCGCTCTGCTGGTGAGTTTTGTTGCATTGCGCTGCCGCTGCTGCGATCAATGATTGTGCATAGGTCCCGTCATGGTGATCATTGTCCGTGCTGTACATACACATACATGTTCCTTCGCTTCATCATCGACACAGCAAGCCCGAGCTTTGGGCATTGAGGGAATTCTCCATTTCTGAAAGTAGTAGGTAGGTACTGAAGCAATTTACCAGAGCGCAATTATGTACAACTAAAGAGATCTGAGACTTGTCGGGCTTGAATGTACCGAGAATACGGATACACTACCTGGTAAGGTACGCAGGAAATTTCAAAGATCTTCAAGGGTCTTGTGTTGGTACTGTACCTACTGTGATGTACTTGAGGGACTTTGACCCTCAAAGTACTCTACCTTACAGTACTCTCTAGTCTATACGCCTACAGTCCATCATGCGTTCACTTACACTCGCTCGCTTTTACAGTACATACCTACCTCCTTACTTAGACGGCATGTCCGGGCAATGCTGGTTAGCATTGGCGTTGGGTATCAAGATTTCCGTTATCTTTCACCTCTTCTAACGGCCCGTGATGTGTAGGCAAGGACCGGCAAAACCTTCTTCTCCATGATCTGCAGCTGGTCGGGAATGACCAGGAGCTCCAACAGTAGTACCTTGAGCTTACTTTATCCGTCTAATTCTCGCTCTACGTTTCACTGAACTCTAGTACTCCGTACCGAGAATGGAATTCCAGTAACCGAGATTCAACCAGGAATGGATGGAACTCTTAACTTAAACTCTGACGTACTGGGACTTTGAGAGTACGGAGTACCTTTGTTTGCGTTGCTGGCGGGCGACTCGTTGCATCTTGAGTCGAGTGCACTGTCACTATGACTGAGTCGTCCAGCTGGAGTTACGTACGTCGATTTGCCCTCAATGCCTCTGGAGCCTACAGTCAAGTCAGCTGTATGTTTTTCCCAAGCTAATAAAGTATCCACTGGAGTTTCAGAAAAAAATCTCTTTATGAGAACCAGGCTAAGGGCAAATCCGTCGTGCGCTACTAGACGCCTCTGAGGTGTTGGGCTCCACGCCGCGGCCACGAGGCCTCCACTGTAACTCAACTCAGCGCACCACCACAATCTCGTTCACCTCCACCCAGCCATCATCTCCCGTCCGAGGCTTGTACCTTTTGGGCGGTCCGTCGCATAGCCAGATACTTTACCTAAGGTCCTGAATTTTTCACTTCTCACTTTGTCCGCTACTCGTGAGCATCCATTACAGTACGGCCGCGGGTACCGTATCAGCAAAGTTGCGGTGTTGAGCTGTTCGCCTACCGCGCTTCTTTAATTTTACTGGCACATACTGTATGGACTAGGTATTGTTCTTGCCATTACGTGCTTCTGCTTGATCTGCTTTCACATCACCCATATTTTGCGACTGCAACACCTCCGTCCGCTTTGTTGACCATATGCGGTAGTCTCCAACCGGCGGACTTGTACTTCAATATTCGCTCAGCCAAAGAAAAAAGGTCCCTTTCAACAGGGCCTGTCTAGCAGCGAGGACAACAGAGTAGAAACCAAACCGAACCAAACCAACCCAAACCAACCCAAACCAACACAACCCCAAGCCCCGAACCAAGCCAGCGGGTAGCGACCGACGTCAGTCTTTTCTAGCAACACAAAACTCGCGGTTCCAGGTACTGACTGGTACAGTGACTTCCACCTTGCTGGAAAATCTGCTCTGTTTAGGTAGTCTCTTTTAGGTACAGGGGTGGAGAGAAAAAAGGACAGCAGGGGTCCGCCAAAGAAAAAAGAAGAGTCTTCGCCGACATCATCCCCCCCAGTCACAGCCAAGCATCAAGGTTCCTCAACCCCCTGGCCTTGTTTAGCCTCCTCCGACTGTCAACTCGGCAGGGTCGGTTCGTCAATTGGCTCCAAAACTGCCTGTGCCAGGCCCGCCCACCCCCGGCAGACCGTCTTTTGTGCCTTGAGGTTTGAGGCTGTTGTCCCAGAATTGCGCTCGACTTGGAGTCGACATCATACCTGCCCAAGAATCGATCCGTTCGCTCGCCAAATTTGCGCCTTTCTTCCCTCAATCTCCAGTTCTCAGTCTCGAGCGCGTCCCTTTTTTTCGCCATCCCAACCTTCCGATCCTATCCTTCCAAAGTCCTTTCGCTACCGCCGTTGTGTCTGTGCCCCCCACCGTTGTCCATCTCCCAGGTACCGAGCGAGCGAGAGAGAGCTTGTCGAATCTCCATCTCGTCCCTGCCCAACTGCTGATCCTACCGCACCGCGTCACTGGGGCTCAGGCTGTCTGGAAGAGTCTACTCGGCATCCCATCTCTTTCCCTACGGATACCTGCCTACCTACCTGAACCTCTCTCCAAACTTCACCTTTCACCTCCAGTCCAGGTACGGTACATACCTTACAGTGCAGTACTTCGTACACGTACATGTAATTGTACCCAGTCGTTTCAGACACACCCACCCCCATGCCTCTCAACCTCTACCTCTATTGCTGAAGGGCCCAATTATCATCCGCCCCTCCAGCTTCCAGAGCAGCTGGAAGCTTCACCTCACTCCCCGGGTCGTCTTTTGTTTCGCTTCTGCCATTATCCTATCCCATCCTACTATTGTATTGTACCTATCCATGGCCACCGCCTCTACGTGGTCCCTGCTTTTCTCTTCGCCTTGTTCCTGATTATGTGTGCAAGTACTACCATACATATATAGTACTCAAGCATGGATCCAGCACCTCCAGATAGTAAACGTCCACGCCTCTCTTCGTGGCCAGTCGGCACACCTCAACAAGGAGTATCACTACCACATCCTCACGCTCATCAACTTCCACCGCCGCCTCCGCCTCCGCCCGGCGCTCTACATCATCCTCCTCATCCTCCTCATCCTCCTCCGAGCCCGTATCAACATTACCCTCCCCGACCCATCGAGCATTCCTCAGCTCCGCCGACGCCTTCTCACGCTGCGCCTGCGCAACCGCTTCACGACAACGATCGTCGCCATCATGAGCCAGAGCCTTATCCTCCCGTTCAAGACTACCATCGACAGCAACATCAACATCCACCACAGCAGCACCCTCAGCAGCAGCAGCAGCACCCTCATCCACACCCACCTCCGTCGCCGGCGCATCCAGCGCACCACCCATACCCGCCTTACGGTTCAAGAGATCCTCCCATAAAACGAGACCCAGCCGAGGATCAACGCCGACCCAACTCGACGGGCCATGCGCCCGAAGGGATGTCGTCAACACCACATCTTCCGCCGACCTCGCTGCCACCACCACCGCCTCCTGGCGCATACCCAGATAACCCACCGCGACACATGAATTACGAAGGCGCACCTTCTATGCCCCCGACACCGGGTGGCTACCGTGCGCCCAGCTTCCCACCGCCAACTCCCGTGCCCCATCAGACGCCCTATGAGCAACATGGAGCTTATCCTTCAACCCCTCACGAACCATTCTATAGTGTTTATTCATCATCCGTCCCAGCTAAGAAGAAGAACACGAGAGCTTCTCAGGTACGAGCCTTTTGTGATTTGGAAGCGCGCAAGTTCTAATTGGATATAGGCGTGCGATAGCTGCCGGCAGCTGAAGGCCAAGTGCGACGAGACGAAGCCATGTAAAACCTGCAAGGAAAAAGGCGTGGAATGCAAATACCGTGACCCGGTGCCCAAGGCGTACGTTTTTGAGAGATTCACATCAGCTTGATAGCAAAAGACTAAGAATTATTGACAGCACGGATAAAGCTCAAGCCGACATTCTAGAGGGCCTCGGCTCCGTTCAGACGTCGCTTAACTCGATCATGACACACCTGGGGCGATTTGATCAGAGATTGATCAAGATGGAATCCCTCTTGCCCAAGCATCTTGCGACATCAGCTCTCAAGGCAGAATCTATCGTGGAGGACGAGTACAAACGTGCGCCAGCATCGCCTTACGTTGCCAATGGCGCCTCAGTGGACCCGTACTATAATGACGCCCATCGCGATCACCCATCATCAGAGCCTATGCCATTGCGTATGATGGCCGAAGATGAGATGGAGGTAGAGCCAGGCCCACCCGTCCCCCCTGGTGAGCCCGCTATTCCCATCAATCATACGACTTTGGCAGGTCTGCTCTTGGAATGGCCTTCCATCCGGGAGCTTACAAAGCATCACGTTGAGCGCGAAGGTGTTCGATATATTAGCGAATATCCTATCAGCCAAGAACAGAACAGGGGTGTTCTGATAGTGTATGGTCGAGGTGAGGACTCCCACCCTTCGCGACACGTTAGAGAACCAACCGATCATGGCAATTTGGATATGGCCGACGATTCATCTGATATGGCATCTCCTTCGCCCGCGGCTGATTGGGGCCAGCTCGGTGGACTGAGCCCTCCAGACCAAGTGGAGTACAAGGGAGGTGTTTTGGTTGATGGCAACCCTGATTTCTCTGAGCCGAAAGTGTGGGCGTACGTCGAAAGTTTTAAGGAAAACATTCTCAACATGCACCCTATCATTCAACCAAAGCTGTTGGACTATTGGGTTAGGCACTTTCTAGATAACCTTCCTGCATCACAGCCACGTTCAGCAAAGCCACAAACATCGAAGCCCACCTTCGCAGTTGGAGGAGGCTCTTCGACACCAGAAGCGGCAGGCTCAAAGAGGAAACGATCGCCAGGACCAGATGGCTCTGAGCCACCTACACCGGCGCCACAACGTATCGGTCGACCAGATCGGTCCATCCATACCGCTCTAGTTCTCACGGTTCTGGCTTTGGGTAAAGTTTGCCTTCATCGCGATAACGTGCCGGATGTCGTCCATCCCACAGAGCCTCTTCCTCCCCACGGAAGCCCTGCCCTCCGCAACGGAGCCATTCCACCGTCGCCCAACCAGGGCTCCCCGCCGGGGTACTCATCTCATTCCCATTCATCAGGTTTGCCATCACCTAAAGAGCAAGAACGGAACATTCATAGTCGCCGATCCTCTATTCATGGCACAGGTGCTTTCCGCTCTGGCTACAGTCTGAAGAAGAACTACGAGGTAATCCCTGGCCTGGAGTACTTTGCATACGCTACGGATATCCTTGGCAACCATACCGGCGCGTACAATAACATGAAAAATGTGTACGCCAACATCTTCGCCGGGCTGTATCATGGCCAGCTGGGCAGACCGATGGAGAGTTTTGCTTTCATCCACAGGGCCAGCCACAAGCTCCAAGTCATCATGAGACCGTAAGTGCTATGAGTTTTAGTAGAACAGAGATCAGGAGTGGCTGACAATATTGCAGAAGCTTGGACAAAATGCGACGAATCAAGCGCAACAGCGAGTTCATCCAGGAAACCAAGTATAACCAACTTGCTCTCACGTTCTGGACTTGTCTGCAGCTTGAGAGTGATCTCATTGCAGAAATGCAACTTCCCCCATCAGGACTGCTCTCATATGAAGATGACATGCCGCACCCTAACATGAGCCTCTTGGAAGGTTTCAACCAGCGCATCTTGGACAGCTACCCAGGTCAGCTATACTTGCGTACCCACCTCAACAGCATCCACCGAATGTTTTACGCCCCTGAAGATCCGGCCAAACCTGGCAAAGACAAGTTCCGCAACGTCGGCGTCGTGTCTGATGCTGTCTCGGGTATGCATTGGGTTGCCCCCAGCTTTGCATTCAGAGAGGATGATCCCCCTGCAGATGATATTCTGGCAGCAAGACTACGGGCAAAGTACTGGGGAGCTCAGGTGATCACTTATCGCCCATTCATCCGTCAGATTCTACAGTTCTCTCACTCAATCAAGAACCATGCATCGAGCCCCAACTTTCCTAGCGTCAGCTCCGAATTCCGACAGGATATCACAGCGCCTGTTATTCATCCCAAGGCTAGAACGCATGGCGATATCGATCCTCAAGTCGTTGAGTTGGCTAAGAAGGGTATCAAAGCACTCATTGAAAGCACCCGTGCTTTCCACGGTCTGGGAGATAGAAGGCCGATCATCACCAATATCTTCGGCACAGCTCACGCGTAAGTCTTTCGTCTTTCAACTGATGGGCTTTAAACTGACCACACTCTAGCCAATGGGGTAACCTGTTAATTCTATCAGCTGCATTCCGTGACCCAATCCTTCACACCTATGTAGATGAGGAACTACTCCGAACACTGTTCCACAAGACGATCCAGTTTTTGCGACAGTCGGCAACGGCAACGAGCGCACTTCGAACTGACATGCACATCCTTGAAGGCCTACAGAGAGATCTTTTCAGCTACGATCCGAGGACCAACTCGAGCTTCTCGAGCGGCACAAGCGCACCTGGCTACCATACTCCAAGACCCGTTCCCATGGCCGCGCCGCCTCAGATGCCCCATCAGATGGGCGATCAAGGACACCCACGATCTATGCCCCATCATTTACAGATGAACTCATCACACGGGCAGTGATGGAGTCGACGATATTAGCCGCCGTGACTGGGAGACCTATATTGATGACTTTGATTATCATTTATAATCATCATGATGACATGGCGTTTGGGGACTGATTCATACGCGCCATAAGAGACCACGAAGGAGTGCCATTGTTTTGGCAGGTAGTTATTAGACGCTCAGTCAAACGAAATGGGCTCGACGGATAGAGCGACTATACCCCCAGGTGCATGGATTGCACCTTTTTCGATGGCAACTGAGAAGAAACATGGATGCATCACCATGTCAAGCACCGGGCGTTTGGGATCGGTTCTAGCTTATCCAACGCCCTCTCTCGACTCACTCCAGTGCACTGTATCACTAGCAGCGTACAACAAAAGAACACCTCCTTGGGGTGCAAACCCCAATCTCGAACACAAATCCTGTTGTATATACGTCGACAGATGTTTATCGGTTTGGCCCGTCATTTATTGATTTCTGCTTATAGAGAGGCTTACCTGTCGTTTGTGCTTTTTTTTTTTAAAACATTACAAGATTTGCATTGCATGGCTGTTTCATATGGCAAATGATTTTTATTGCTGTTGTTTTTCAATACAAAATCATGGATCTCGATTTTCCTTGTTTTACATGGAGGGATTTGGAGGAGATACCACTCGCGGTTGTTGAGCATACCTACTGTAGTACATATTGGATCAAAAGGAAAGGAGGAAAACACGTGCATGCTCACAATCGTTTTGTTTTCTGGATGTTTAGAAGCATTGCCTCCCAAAAGGGGAGTTGAATTATATACACAATCTATACAATATTATCAAGTGTCTCCATTTGCACGGTACTGTCCCTCCTCGACAGGAAGCGTTGAGCGACTCTGAAGACCAATGACGCCATTGAAGCCCTCGTACTTTTAATCCTTGTTCCTCTCCTGCATCTGCATCCCACTCATTACGTGCAGCATCTCGATACAACAAACAAATGGCCTGCCCCTGATTGCATACGAGGGATGCGTGGGGGAGGCACTGTTCCTGTACCCAGGGCAGGGCCAGGTAGTACCTACCTACCTTTAGGTACCTTACCTACAGACCTTCAGGTACGTACGTACCAGGGGTCCCTGGGGGAGCAAGAAAACATCGGACCTTGATATAGGGTATCAAAACAAACTCAGTAAAGGTTATTCTAAGTCTATAATAAATATCTCCTAAATTTAGTGAAGTTACCCTAAATTTATCCTAAGTATTTTTATCATTCAGGATCAAGGTCCTGAGTTTTCTTTCCTCCCCTAGCAGGGGTCTAGTACTAAGTTTAGTGGTTTCGTCTACCTTAGTTGAACACCCCCCACCAAAAGAAAAGGTCTTCTAGAAGGTTAGGGCGTTTCTGTTTCGGTGATTCCGTGCATGTTTCTAGAACACGTCTAAAATGCGAGGGGTGAAAAGGGGGAGGGGCAGATTCACCGCGAAGACGGAAAAGGATGACAGTTTTGACTCAGTCAATTGAACCCAGTGCATCAAATCAATACATTTCTCTCAGCGCCATCTGAATTTTTGTGTCTCAAACGAGTCATTCAGGCGACTCAGGTTTTCATTCAGCGTGTGGATGGTGTTGGGATCGTGGCATTTGCCACAGGGAAAAAAAAAAGCAATTATTCTTACATGTCATAAACATTTACTGTAAGGGGGCCAAAACACGAGGAAACATAGGAAAGTCTTGATACATGCATCGGTGAGGCCATGTCTAGGCGGCCAACCATAATCCACACCGAGGGTCAAGGTCTTTGCAAAGATAGATGTTCGTCTCTGCCCCGAGACTAAATGGAATTGAGCGACTCTCACTGGATTCGTACTGGCACAAGTGTCGATAGAATAACTGGGATTGCTACATTGCCACGGGCTGGCTAGGTACGATATGTGTGCTTTACAGAACGCCACATTTGAATAACTTGTTTCTATCACGACATCGAAATGAACGTGCTGTTGACGCCCCAATCTCATAGAACTTGGCCCCGAATTCCACCTCCAGTATCAACCAATCCTTGTTGTTCAAGCCCAACTCCTGAGGCTCAAGCATGTTGGCTGTGTATGACCTGAGACCCTCTGACTCCGGCAGTTCTTGGCTGTCGTCCTCCCAGCTACCAGCGACTTTCTCTTGCTCTGGACTGCAGTTTTGACCATGTTCTCGGGGTTGTCTGTCGGTTTCTGTGCTTCATCACCGCCAGGAGATACCTCTGGAACATCTCATTGTCCTTTTCTTCGGGATTGTCCAAGTCGAGGTCGTATTTTGCACCGATGACCCTCTAGGTAAGACCTGGTCCCAATGGTCTTGAGTGTGAACCAAAAGTCCTTAGGATGGAACTAGACGCCACCTGACCTGATGCTATTGTCGCATACTGGTACTTTCCAACTGTCATGCTTGAGTCATAGAATTGAACATGGAACTGGGTATCGTTATCATGGCGCAACATAGTAGTATTAGGAATAGAAGACCCCTCAATGAAGACACCTTCTTGAACCAGATACAAATCCTTAATTATTTTGGGTTGTCAGTAAAGCTAGATAGAGCCGCAGATAGCGATCATGTGCCCGGGGTACAGTGCTCTCAAGATATCTTGGTCAGTGGTAAGTCTCGATCTGGTATATCCGAAAGGTGATGTTTGTGTAAAGTTGCACATAGCTTTGAAGAATCATAACGTCTCCCGTCTCCTGGCTTTTAGGGATGAGAGCTGCTCGGGCAGACGCTGGAATCTTTCACAACAAGAGATCTTGCCGTCTCAGTTACTCGGTCGAGAATTGCAGATGATGTTTGACTGACATATCATCGTCCGGTCCTCCTAGGTATCACCGGCTTTATGCTAACAAGGCACTAACTGCGTTGAATACGAACTCGGACTCATTGGTCGCAATCCGAAGTACGAGGAGACGTACAACTAGAGTGGGTAACACTGAGAATCGTCCTCTTAAGTCTGCCGGGCATGAAGATATGATGATCCCGCGAACCCAGTCATGAGAGACACGATGGAAGACGGCATTCCCCGGAAAATCAAACTCTCCTTGTCATTGCTCGAACTGCGCAGGGCTGTTGAAAACAGCCGAACAAGTCTTGGTCTCAGCGAAACTGAAATGCCCAAAGGGTACTCCTGGATCCAATCTTTCCCAAGCATTGACTTTTGTTTCACTCAAGGCGGTCGTAAGGGGAGACAAGCGCTGGAAAATCGTTGTGCACGTGGAGCTCACAAGAAAGAGGGAATAGTTGTACAATGTGTCGGTCTAAAGCCTTGGCAATGTGAGGCGATCCTGAGCCTCCAGATTCACATCATCCAACAGAGAAATATTCCTGTATAGCATTAGAAGTTTCGCACACACGGAGACTTAATAAACATACCGACCCTTGAGTGCAAGCACTGGGTACGCCAACCCGGAGTTGGGGCTTTCTCACGTGCCTTACGAAGACCTGAATAGAGACCTCATGAACGATCATGTCCACGTCATACGCCTTCTGTGACGGTGATATGGTCAAGTGATCCTTGAGCTCGTGGAGATGTTCTACCGTGGCCGAAAGAGTAATGATAGGGCAAGGCGCAAGCAGTAGGAGCTGTTGACGTACGTAACCACCCTTAGCCTGACCAATACCGTGGACTTAATCGAATGTGATCTGTGTCACTCGATGTGACCAGGGACGGCACCCGACAGCTTTGCCTGGGGCCAGCAACATGATTTGCACCATGCAAGGCGTAGTTACCCTAGTCTAGCACTGGGTGGAATTGTTGACGAGTTAATCTCTCGTGTGAACCGCCCATGTCGATTTGCTAGCTTATTGACGACAAGTCTTGGAAAACCGTGCTTCCATCTGGGCAGAAATTCGATCAGCGAGAGTCTTTGCCGGCCCTGTGTAAGCAAAGCCTCATCGTCACTCTCTTGAAAGGAATGTGTTCTGCCATCGGATGTTGGTTTGATAGACAGCACACTTTCAAAGGTATCGATTGAATGGAGAACATTTCGTTGTCAGACATCTGGTTCAAACGGTATTCGTGCCATCAGGCCGTGAGCCAAATTGCCTGAACATTTCGGGGCCTGCGTGTTCAAGTTGTAGAAGTCGATGGTCTGATATCAGCTTGGGACCATCACTCACGTCTCCTGTGTTGATAGAGAAAGGCAAGCAACTCGAAGATTCGCTAGCCTTGATGGGGAGCTGGGTAGCTGCTAGTACCTTGACAATACCCTGACCAGCATTTGGCGGTATTGGGGGAATAAGTAGGCGCCCTAGAGATTGCACAGACGTATCTCTAGATCGTTGATATCAAGAATGACCCCTAAACATATTAGCAGCAGAAGTATTTCAAGGAAACATCATAACTGACCTTCGCTTGAGTCCCTGCACTTCTGCTTCCTTACTTGAGCCATAGTCTCACCATAGGGACAAGTGAACCCCTGGCCTCGCTGCAGCATGGCACTTCGAAGATCCATCAGATTGAAAATTCAGGGCCTGGTGGTGACCGTCGAGGAGGCTTGGTATTCTCAAATTTACCGTACTTCGGTTGCTGAGGGCTAAAATATCCTTCAGATTGGACTAGGGTTTTTCGATCCCCAAGCTTTTAGGCTTAACAAGGCCAGACACGCCATGCTCTTTGCTTTGGACAGGAGTTGAAGATGATGGTTTGGCGCTTGAAACTTTTGACAAGCAAATTGGTAGGGCTAGCAGCAAATGAAACGACATCCTCCTCCATACGCGGCTGCATTTGTTTCTGTCGACGCGTCTGAAGCTAAGAAGGGACTTGTTCGTGGCTTTTGAAGTTAGTGACAGATTGGAAGGCATCTTCGAAAGCGAATTTCGCAACAGGGTCAATTTCCCCTGTGCTTTTTTGATCTTAACATCCTTCATGAAATTGTTCCAGACCAAGTGTCTAGATAGAGATGCAGCCAAGGCGTTGAAACTTTTCGGTGTGAAGTCAAAGTATTTGATGATTGCAGTTTAAGAAAAGACTGCCCTACATCAAACCACAGTCCTTTGGCCGTTTTCACATGTAGAATGCGCCCATGGTGAAGGATTCCAGGAGAGACCTCGCATGATCCGTGGTTGATTTGAGAGTATGGAGGAGGATTCGTCCCTCAACGAAATCGACAAGACCACGTCCTTGTTGCTCTTCCGATCCGGATGAGGTTTCTAACTCCTGGTGGGTTGCTGTCCAGATCGTGTGAGGAAGATCGCGATCTGGGGTCTCGAAGAGCCAACCGTTGACACCAGTATGTGTGCGAACTCGGTTTTGGAGTGAGTAAGTGCGGAGAATGGCAACTTGCAACAATAGTGCTTCAATACGCTTCAAGTCAGCCTCAGCAACTTCGTATCCTGGATAACAATTGTCGACATGGGCAGCACAAAAGGTCACATAATGCTTCTCCCTGAAGGGTAAACACACGTGATCGGAGGTCCGGAATGCCTGGCGGGCCGCACCATCCGCAAGTATGTTTCGGCTTGCAGTCCAAGCAATCTTTGCGGTAGTCGGTGTTGATGCGAGGCCAACCAACTGGCTGAACAGGCTCGGATTTGAACCTCGGATCCCTGGGATTCCTCAGACGGAGAGCATCCAACAATGAGAAAGAGAGAGACAGAATACGAAAGACTTCGTGAGTATACGCTGGTCAAAAGGCTAGTGATAACCGTCGACAGTGATGGAAGAAAAAAAAGGAGAATCCGAACGTCGACCCTCACGAAGAGGGCCCCCCCAAAAGGGAGGATGCAACACGACGAACGGCGAGGAAATTTTGTCATACGTTGCACCCGAACGTATGCCCCTTCCCACCAGAAACTAATTATCGTGACAGGGCATCCCTAGGCGTGATGGGCGCGCCTAGGGTGCTGTGTTGCTTTACGAAGTCTTTCAGCATTGCACATCTCTCGTCTCCCGAGGCTACTCAGATACACTCGGTCAGACAACAGAACTGCAAGGTGAGAGGAGCAACTTCAATCCGTATATCACTCACCAGGTTCTCTCAACAACGGCCAAGAAAGGGTTCTCAGGGGAGAAGTCCTCCGGGCGCAAGGCCCGGGGGTGATGCGGTGGTCAGATTAGGAGCGAGGGCGGAAGAAAAGAAAAGATGGGAGAGACAGACATGATGAACAAAATAAATAGAGAGTTGCCTGAAAACAAAAGTTGGCCCCAGGCAACCATCATCATTGGATCTATGACAGCTGCTGCCACTGGCAGAAAATATTAGATATTAAGGTACCTAGTAGGTGATCCCCCTTTCAGCAGTGACAACAACCCACGTCAAGTCAAGCATGTCTTGGAGTTGGACCATCAGCGCTGATCTGGTTGTCTTGAACGGAATATTACCTTCACAGGAAGACATGCACACTACGACAGTTATAAACGCACAATGAGTGCAATTGGTCTAGATTCATCGACGATCTTGCTGGATCCCACTTGACTAAGGCAAATATATGTGTCTTGATCGGCTTTGGAAACTCGATTCAAAGTAATATACGGTGATATAGTAGCACAAGATTGACGTCCGTCAAATTCACCGGAAACAGGGATGGTGGTAGCAGCAGCACTGGCACTGTTGGAGGCGGGAATGGTTGGCGTGATGCCTTCAGCTTCTGAGCCAAATCCAGAGCCCGCATCAGGAGTATCGACAGAAGCTTCAGCTGGGTTAGCTACGGGGCCATTGAAGGGGTCTCAACACGCTTATCACTGGACTCGCCAGTCTCCTCCGCTGGAGCTGAGACAATGGGAGGAAGAGAAGCATTCTCGTCATTCCCGCCACCGTTTTGATTGCCGCTACCAGGAGCTTCAAGGAACCCTGGGAACCCGAAGCCGGGAAAGATCAGCATTGGACTTCTCGACAGCAGCCTTAGTAGAGGGACCAGCTTTGGCTTTGGCATCGGGAGTATATTGGCTGTACCACTTGCTTGCTTCGGCGCATGCTGGACAGAGGGGACATTTGGTGTCTCCGTTGTAAGCACCATCGCTACACTGGTTGTAGAACTGCTGAGCGGAAAATGCAGAGTCAAAGTTGGTAGAGGTGCATATTGGGAATCCTTAAACGAGTGATCACTTAAACAAGAATACAGTGGAAGAGGTTGAAGAATGTGGCTCTGCGGACCTGCCCGGGACTGCCAAAGATGAAAGAAAGTACCTAGCGAAGAATATCTTGCTGGACTACATGTTGTTTGTCAAGGCCTGGCTCCTTATAAAGCATCTACTATATATGCAATGCATTGATACCGTCCCAGACCTTCAGCTGCAGGCCAGTCAATCCTATGAACGGAGCCAATGACAGACAAGCCGCTACCACTTTGTCACTGAAACCTTGACAAGGGGAAGCTTATTCAGGATATACACTTTTCGCTATTTGCAGTTAAGGCTTAGCCCAAGCTTATTCGAAGGGTCTGATTGGCATCCTGGTTGGTTTGGAACAGACAGAACAAAGAAAGCAGGCCATCTGTTCACTTATGGAAATGCCATAGAAGCCAGATTGATCTTGTTCTTGGATGTAGGTCCAGATATGTCTCGTGCTAATGACTAGGGTATTTGCTAACCACCAATGAAGGCTGAGTATCAGTCAAGGAACTTGTTTGGTTTGGGGTTCTTGGTCCGAAAAGGCAAGGGCCTATCGAAATTATATACAGCTTGAAACGACCAGAGTTTGAGAAGCCCTGAAGAGGGAAAGAAACTAACTCTACGGAAGCACCAATTGGGTGCGCGGACAATTCTATATTTCTCTGCTTTATTGTTCCGGTAGTATTCGGAATACTGACCAAATTTTGCTCCTGGCTACGATTACCTGGACTTGGGTGGTTCTGGGCCTTGGGGTCAATGAACCAGCTAAAGTATCAAACGCATCTTTTTGGTCTGTGGGTTTACCTTAGTAATTTTTCTATATGGACTGGATTGCCACATATTAGGTCTAGCAGGTTGTCTGATAATATAATTTCAGATTTATGAAGATGCCCTTGCTGATGATTCCTTGAAACGCATGTTATAAGCTGCAATTTTAGGATTACTTGAGTCGAAGAGCAATGTCTAGGTAGTCTGTGGAGAAGCTTGACTGATTTGGGTCATTGGCCAAGCTTTGTTAAGTTCTTTGGGCAAATATGAGGAACCTTGGATGAATCTGATGTACGGATCGGTAAGGTACCTATTGATTGACACTCACGTGCGTCATCATGTGACCACTGTAAGCTTCCGTCCCCGGAGCTCTTCTACAAGCTTCTTCCCCTTTTTCATGTAGATCAATCAGCTAAAGGGGTGACAGCAATGACGCCACAATCCACATCGCGTTTGAGAAATTGACATTTGACAAGATGATTCGGCTCAAAAACAGTAATTAAGATGCACAAAATTCATGTTGAGCGCAATTACAAGTGAGCAAGCATTGTCACGAGAGCAGTTGCCTGTCTCATCCAACGTGTGATGGCGATGGTAGTTGCGCTATTAAGTTTTGAGATTACACTCCTTTCTTGACACGAGAAAGCCGAGCCACTTTTTTAATTAGATGGTGTCGTTCGTTTCCATCGAGAGCCATGTATAGGGGAACTCTAGAGGAGAGGAAGAAGCAGTGGCTTATCTGCAGATATCAGCTTATCCCTTTTGTCCCAGCCTTGATCAATCATCAATGCATCATGCCTTGTTTCTTGTTTCTGCTCTTTCCCTTATCAATCATCATCATATGTCGCCTCCGATGACGGTATCTTCAGAGTCTCGCATACATATATAGTGCTGTTGTAAGGCGAGCCAAGTTTTGGGACCCCAGATTTTTACAGGGAATATTAAGCCCCAAACCCAATCAGCTTGAGAGACAGTCCAGACCCAATTCAAGACCCGGTTTTTTTCGCGTCAACGTGGAACTGCTTCGGTAGCCGTAACCGTTTTTCTCCAGGTTAATAAACTAGGTACCTACCTACTGCTACAGCAGTTCCAGGTCGCTTCCCCGTCTCGCTCCTCAGCACGCACATAATTAAGACCATACTTACCTACTACCTAGGCCCCTACTCCTAAAGGTCTCTCTCATCCTCTCCCACAACCCGACCCGACACCGAAGCCACGTCATCTTCCCCCAACAGTCAAGTCAGTGCCAGTCTTATCTATCAGCCATGTCTT
The DNA here is from genome assembly GCF_013396075.1 of Fusarium subglutinans. Taxonomy (NCBI): domain Eukaryota; kingdom Fungi; phylum Ascomycota; class Sordariomycetes; order Hypocreales; family Nectriaceae; genus Fusarium; species Fusarium subglutinans. Next base: position 50,052 of record NW_023502158.1, read on the forward strand.
CGCCGTCGAGCTCATCCCAGGGCGGGAAGCGCAAGAGAAACTCCCTTCGCGCGGAGTCGACCGCTGACTTTGGTGATAATGGCATCCAGACATCCTCTCGTGATGCCTCTGGTGAGGAAGGAGACACAACAGCCGCTGAGTCGGGACGACTTCACAGCCGAGGATCAGCTGTTGGAGCCCCAATTCCTAAGAGACAGCGCTCCAGTTCGGATCGTGTCCTCGAGACAGCCGCTGACCATGCTCTGGATCCTGGCGAGCCAAGCGACACGACAGAAGCCAGCATCGACATTGCTGAGCGAGTCGGTCGCAAGGGTCGCAAGCCTTCCCTGAGGGAGCTTGACGAAGAGGAGCAGCGAAGAATTGAGGCAATGCCCCCTCCTCCCATTGGCAAGCTCCAAGATCCTGCTGGTGGCTACAAGACGAACCCACCTCCTGTTGGCCGACCTGTCCGTGTATACGCAGATGGAGTGTTCGATCTCTTCCATCTTGGGTAAGTTAAAGAACCGACTTCTTGAAAATGAGCTGTCTGCTAACCACTCTTTAGCCACATGCGACAACTCGAGCAGGCCAAGAAGGCCTTTCCTGACACAACGCTCGTCGTCGGAGTCACAGGCGACCACGAAACACACAAGCGCAAAGGTTTGACTGTGATGTCTGCCGCTGAGCGTGCCGAAACTCTCCGCCACTGCAAATGGGTCGATGAGGTAATCGAGGATTGCCCCTGGATTGTTACCCCCGAATTTCTCGACGAGAACAAGCTCGACTATGTCGCTCACGACGATCTCCCTTACGGCGCGGACGAGGGCGACGACATCTACCAGCCCATCAAGGCTGCTGGCAAGTTCCTTGTCACACAGCGAACAGAAGGTGTCAGCACAACTGGCCTCATCACAAGGTATGCCAGCGAGCATCTATGCTAGCCAACATTCTAACAGCTCGCAGAATCGTTCGCGACTACGAGAAGTACATCGCCCGACAATTCAAGCGCGGTACTTCCCGCCAGGAGCTCAATGTGAGCTGGCTCAAGAAGAACGAGCTGGATCTCAAGCGACATGTTCAGGACCTGCGGGAAAACATCACAAACAACTGGACCACTACTGGTCAAGAACTCGGTCGTGAGCTCAAGCAGTTCTGGCCTACTAGCCGTCCTCAGAGCCCCGCCCGATTTAACAGTGCAGGCAGCTCAGAGGCACTACGTTCGCCAGGTGCTTCTGGTACACCCAAAGAGTTCATCACTGGTTACGCTCTCGGTCTTGTTGGTGGTGTCCGAGGATGGGTGAGTAGTGGGCATGTACCACAATTTCCATCTTAAGCTAACGATCGTCAAGATGACCAAGAGCCGAGGCAATGTCACCGACAGTAGCCGACCCCCAAGCGACGATGAGTCTGAAGAGAGTGATTCACACGCAAAATCACCGAAGGACTCATCAAATACTCCAACCGCAGCAGCTGCTGCAGCCGCTCCTTCGAAGCTATAAATGAAGCTGTATGGTCATGCTGATGGCAAATGTGGGAGATTGGTTAAAAATGTCCAGCAGGAAGAGGAGGCAGGGCCACCACGATAGGGACAACAGATGTTTTGTGTAATGGACTTTGGATTATTATTTTAATCAGTATTCGGCTGTGCGCTTCAATACAGGACCGGTATACAAGGCGTTCTGGTTTGTTTTATGTATCGAATGCTTTCGCGACTAGGTACTGTGTAACCTCGGCGCACTATTGAATGCGGATTCTTCTTGTCTAAGGTAGCTGTGGGATTGTACGACAGTTGGGCGAACTAATCCGACGAGTATGGTTAACAGTTCACTTGTTCCGATACCCTCATTTCTGTGACACTCTTATTCTTAGGACCACCTCGTTACGGCCTGCGTCTCTGCAGGTACAATCCTTTGGCTCGGGAGTTTATTTCGAGCTCCTCGTTGCTGACAAGATAACTATTGTCGTACAGCTCACTAAGCCAATATGCATGGCCCCCTCGGTGAGGCTGAAATACCGGAGCAAATCAGTAGCCAAATCTCTTCAGGGTATCTAGCTTTCCGGATGGCGCAGACACTCGAATACCACAATATGGGGGCGTCTGCGCTTAGGCGCCTAGGCGGCTACACTGACAATTGAGCTCAGTCAGATGATTACTGCAGCGCTGGATGATTAGAAGTAACGTTTCAGCAGATGGGACCAGCTCATCATGACAAAGGTGGTAAATTGGAGTTTGAGGGGATATCTGCTAGAATTTGTCGATCGCACAGTCAGCATCGCATCAGTCTGCCTCGACCTAAACGATCGACATTAGGCAACAGGAATCTCTCCACTCCGTGCAATGCGATGCAGAAAGCAGTTACCCAGCATGTACAGGAGAAACCTGATTGTAAATGGTGATGCGGAAAATGTCCAACTCCTAAATGTCAACGGTTCCCGGTTGCGATAGGCAAATGATACGATCAAGGGTGCACGGATAAACGTCCGAATGGAGATGACCCCCACAAGGGTCATGAAGATTTCGGCCAGTACTCGAATGGGCGACTCCTAGGTAGTTCATAAACTCAAATTGCGGTGTATAGAAAGTTGGAGGCATGTGGTAAGTGACAGGCAACAGGTGCCAAGTCAAGGGGTGTGTCCCCATGCGTAGATCTGCTTCCACTTCTAGAGGAGCACATGCGAATCAGACCAGACATACATCGGTGCTGAAAAGTTAGTTGTCAACATGGGCATGTTCTACTGTACGACGAAGTGACGGGATGAGTTCATGTAGCATCTTAGCGAGACCTTGGCTACAGAAACAGAGTAGATTTCGTGCAAGATCTGCATTGGGAAAAGCCGCTTCTTCTTGTCAATGTATTGGTTCAAAAGAGCCTCTAAATACAAAAATAGTCGGGATCCAAGCGCCGGGGGCTTTCCCTTGTCACCCAGATATGAATCTGTGGTTGCAGCAAACAGTTCTACGAGTCCTGTGGAGGACTTCTTTTAAGGAATATTCTCCGTGCGTGCCGAATCCTACAGGGTCTTGGCCTCAAAACCCGAAAAAGGTCGTTTATACTAGACTCAGTGTGCGAATGACATATGGTAGACAAGGAGATGCGACGATCTAATTTTGGGAAAGAAGCACAACCCTTGAACGGCTGGCGTCGCGAGTCTCGTGGACGTTGTTATTTCCTATTTCCATTTCCAGCCAAAAGGCGGGGAGAAACGGTGTTGTTGAACGTGGAACGGTCCGGCCCCGCATTTCGCATCCTTTTGCTTGGGACGAGCACAACGGTTTGTTCCCAACTCATAAGAAGATTAGCATTCGATAAGTAAATAGGTATGTAGTCAGTTTATGGGTCAATGAGCCGCAAGGCGTTGCAGTAATTGACTCGTCGATCTGTAAATCAAAGAATGCCTTGTCTCTGATTAATTTATTTGTCGATCACAACAAGCATTATCATGACGCTGCTAGTTATGCGACTTTCTGCTCCAACTAGCGCATCACACTGAACAAGCAGATTTTGTCTGTGCAGGACCCAACAGGCGCAGCCAAGGGGGTAAAAATAGGTCACCTCAGGCCCTCACGAAACATTGACCAATCAGCCATCGAGTGGCTGAGCCGTGGTGTGTCTGCCCTGGACATTTGTTTGGCTACCCTAGCGCCCAGCAAGGCTGGGCTAATATCACCCTTGTACGACAGACAGGGATGCGAATTGACGATACCAGGGGAAAGGATCTAACATTCCAAGTAATGTTTCAATACATACGGCTGTCATGAGAACGGGATACCGGTATTGAGATCAGTATGTGCGACTCGGTTTAAATGTGGGTGATATCGAAAACTCGGTTAAAAAGCTTAGACCAAACCCAAGGTAACATACCTAGGTAGTACCTTACCGACTGACCTAAACCATGTGGACTAGGTACCTATGGATAACGGCGCGGGCCCTATGAGGCTGGTCGGGCCATGCCCTTGGGATAAGCACTTGTAAGGTTGGACGGACCCAGGATCCCTCAAGACGAGTTGCTTCACAATCGAAGTGATGGAAGTAATTATATAAAAAAGCTTAAAAAACACCATCTAAACCAGTGTCAATAAACTCAATATGTGATATATCGGTAATATCGGGACCAGACTCATGGGAATGCTTACCAAGTCCCGTCGGTGGTCAAGCTCTTAGATAAGCCGGTACCTGTCACTGATGCAATGCAAGCAAGAACTACTCGAAGTTGCTGTACAGTACCGCCTGAGGTACCTGTCGGCCGCCTTCCCTTCTCTCCCCAGCTCATTTTCTCCGACTTAACCTTTCTAGACACAGCCTCTTCTATGGGATCTTTTTTCTCTCCTATCATCTAAGTACGTATCGTTGCCGATCCCTGTCAGACAACCACACCCATTCTAAATGCGCGATGTCATGTCTGTTGTCATTCTGGAGACATCAAGCCATGGTCGGTTCTAGCTTCTAGAGCAGCCACCAACAGGCGCCTTGACGCCATACCCGCCCGACCACGCCCACGCCCACGCCCACGCTTGTGCCTACGATGTCTCAGTGCCCAGATGCAGATGCATTGCTTTGGCTTCCTGTGAAACTGGAGCTCCGAAATCAATTCTAACCCTAGTGCCCGAGCTTCCCCTAGTTCCAGTTGGAATTTCTACGCCTCTGTGCTGCTGTTCCCGTGCTGGTATTTTTGGATTCTTTCATGTGCAACGTTATTCCCTTTTCTTAATGCAACCATTCTTACTGATCATCGCCGCCATTCTGTCTCTCTTCACAAAGCATTGGATAGGCCTGCGCCAACTTCGTCTAAGCGCGAGCTACCACCCGCAAGCCATCGGATCGGTCGACGATGGATAGTGTCCTTTTGGTACGGTACCACACCTGGGCGCTAGTTGCTCGATCAGGTACCGTTCCTTGAAGGCTTAGATGGCGCTTGCGGCCCCGTCCCGCCACTTGTCGCATTCTTGACGAACAGGGAGCGGCAAGCATGCGACAAGGGTCGATGTGAGAGGGTGGCACATGGACAAGCCAAACCAAACAATGGGATGGACTCCCCATGTCCCGACCTTTTGGTGTCGAGGACGCTTTAAACACTACGTACGGTAATCAAGAGGCAGACGAGTGCCTTGCATCAGGTGCATCTCTTGTTTCCCCTCCACCTCACCTCCTTCAAAGCATCTAATCTTGTCCATATCCATGTTTCAATCCATGCATCAACTCCCCTGTCCTGCGCCCCATACTCAGCTCGCAGGGTTGTCTTCAACCTTGGGTCAATCACATCGACGTCCCCATGCATCCATGTTCTAACACTCTCTCAAATAATCCTTCCCAGACCTAACCCAGCAATGCCTCTCCTCAGTTCCTATCTTTGTATCAAGAGTAAATATCTCACTTGCACTGAGCCCCATATTCACATCTGCATCCCTGCTAAACACTGGGCTTGCTCTATTCGCCAGCCTTAGCCGTCTGTACCTCTTCCCGTCTGTGATCTTTGCTTGAATTCTACACAAACTCCCCCACTATTACTCCCACTTCCTGTTCTATACCCTCATTGCCCACCTTCTTTACATGAGCCTAAAACGTCCCATCTGCCGGGACTTATTCATACGCCTCCCTGGGGGCTGTGTCTTACTAAGTTTGGCTTGTCCATCTACAATTCTCCGGACTCACTGCCTCTTTTGATTTGTGCTTCTGTTCTCAACTCTGGGCCATGGCTAGTCTCAAGAATATCATGAATACCGACGATGAACACGTCGATTCAAGTTCCGGAACCCGTTCCGTCAGTTTGACTTCAAGACCACCCTCTACCCACAGCCATGCTACTACATTAAAACATCCACCACCCTCTTCCTCCCATAACAACAGGTCCGATATTCCTGTTTCATCCATGGCATCTTCTCTCGATGACCACACATCGTCACCGAAGCCCGACATCAACATGACTAGCCGACGCCGTAGCAACGCAAGTGTCGAGTCCAACGACTTCTCCTACCAGCCTGGCCCATCATCTCACGTTCCCATGAGGCCCTTCACCGGAGCAGCCACTGGAGAGGCACACGTCAAGTTGACTCCTATAACCAGAAAGATTAGTAAGGCGAAGAAAGGTGTTCCGGTTCACACATGCAACCAGTGCCCTAAGGTATTTTTTTTCCTTTTCTACGATCTTCATAACTAACTTTACCAGACCTTCTCTCGGGCAGAGCACTTGAGGTTTGTGGTCTTCCTCGAAGCTAAAAGGTGTTTCTAACAAGGGGATGCAGACGTCATCAACTCAGTCACTCAGCTCCTGATCTATTCTGCCCGGTCGAAAACTGTAATAAGACTTTCCATCGCAAGGACCTCCTCGACCGTCATGTCCAAAGACAGTACGTTGGGATAGTGTCGCCTGGAGAGCTTCGAGGCTAATAAGAGTAGTGAGCAAGATGGTCAAGATGTTAGAGACCCGAAACATAACCGCCAAGGCAGCCCGAAAACACCTAGCTTGCCCCCTGCAGACTCTGTACCAGAATCAGGGCTCAAGATGCCTGAAATCTATAGACATACTCGAGCAGGAACCACAAGCGGCAGCTCGAACATGGTTGGTCCATGGTCATCAGTGGCATCGACATCTGCTCCTCATCAGGCCTACCATCCGCCGCCAACCATGAACAATTCCTCAGACAACTACTCCATTGGGCCAAACAACTATGTACTCCATACACTGCCAACGAACGAAAGTTTTGTAGCAAGCTATTCGGAACCACGAAACGTGTCCGACATGTCTATCATATCATCCATTCCTGAGGAAGCACCCCCGGATCTAGGCTGGCCTGAAAGCTCAATGTCTTCATCAGCCCCTACAAGCACATTCTCAACTCCCCCGGATAACACAAGGCGCTCACAGTTCTCTGTGCCAACAACGAACGGGTCTTGGATGACCGCGACTCCAACTTACCCAACTACTGCAAATGACATCACTGCCACTCTGGACAGCAACACATACCCTGGCTCGTATTCATATACCGATACCCCACCGCAAGCGTATCCTTCCGTCTTTGGCGATATGGATCTTGCGTTACCTGGATACTCCGAAGGCCCTTCGTTCAACACTACCAACCAGATCCCTATTCCTACAGTTCGTAGCATGTCCCCCTCATTAGCTGTCGCTCAATCTGAGACTTTAGTAGCTGTCTCCTCGCTGCCAACATCAGATGGAGTTTTCGGATTGGGGTCATGTAGCTCTGGGCCTTCGGATGGTAGCTTATTGAGTACTCCTGATCTGATGCCCCTGTCTCTCCCTGCCGCAACGAGAGACTCAATTCCGACATACTTAGAAACTTACTGGGAGCATGTCCATCCCAAGAACCCCATCATACATAAGCACACTTATGAGGATGTACCCGAGGAGGAGACAGAGCATGTACAGGTGCTCCAATGCGCCATGGCTGCTCTGGCGACACAATACATCCCCAACGCAGACGACCGCATGAAGGGAGCCCAGCTTCATGCATACGCCTGGCAAAAGTCAAAAGTGGTGAGTTGAGAGAACAGGAGCTCGCCAAAGGAGCAGTCGACCATCGACCGGTGCTGATACACTTAGTTTACACAAGCTGAAAAGTGGTCAATACCAGTACAGCAAACTATTGCACTCTGCGAGTATTATGCTCGGTTTCGTGGTAGAAAGCCACACTCACATCAGCCTTCTGCCCGGTTCACTGCACTTTATCATAGGGTTAGTCCGCGTGATTTCTCTTGATTATTTCTCCCTTTATTTGATTATTTCTTCGGTCCTCCTTTTCTTCTTCTTTCTTCCTTTCTTCTATCCTTTACCTTTCTCTTCTATTGGAAAAGATCTAAACATCACGTCTTTCTTTTCGACCTCATACCCCACTCGAATACCTGGCTCAACTCCCGATAGGTTTTCAATCATCACCATGAATCTTCTTCTGGCTCTTCGTCCCAAGGTCAGTCGGCTTGGAAGATCTGGGTTGCTGCAGAAACTCAACGACGACTGCTGGCTGCCTGCTTTCTCCTCGACGTCCACAGTTCACGGTATCATCAACGACCGTATGTTTCCGCCATTGGCCTGGACTACACTGTTCCAGACACTCTTCCTATTCCACTCACAGCAACAACAACAAAATCTTGGGAAGCACATGACCCTCAAACATGGACACGACTACGGACAAGAAAGGACCCGAAAACCATCTCAAGCATCAACATGAGGACACTCTCTGTCACTGATGTAGCATCTCTACCTGAATTTGACACGGCAATCTTGCTTGTGGCATGTTCATTATTCATTCCGCGTCGTCAGAACCCAGCAAACGTTGGCCTGATAGATGGTGCACTGAACTTTGAGTCGGAGAGAATGTTTATGTTAAGAATATTTCCCGACTCGGCAGTTGCTAGTACCTACCTAGCCCTTCACTACACACCTCTTTACTACCTATTATCAGTATCTGGGCAGAGCTGGGTCTTCAACAAGAAGGTGACGGACTTCAATGTCTTCGTGGAACACCAGAAGTTACTAGGCGAATGGTGCAAATCTAGCACAGCTGCGATCGCCACTGTGTTTGCTGCCCGTGCTTTGAAAATCTTCCTTAAACTCAAAGCTTCATCCGACCAGGGAGAAGAGAGGAAAGGAGAATCCAACCAGCAACAAGCAGTACACTGGACAGATATCTCGGACTACTGGGGTGTTTACGTTTGCTCGTTGATCTGTTGGGCCTTTGGTATTGAGGATAAACAGGACAAGGACAATACCAAAATTTTGCCAAAAGCTCCAAAGCAGTGGATATTGACCGTTGCGGATCTGGAGCCGTCTGAGTTGCAAGCTCAGAATCATCGCAATGGGGCTCAAAAGGTTGTAAGTCTTGTGAAGGAGGCGTTGGAGAACGATTGTCTGGGCGGAGGAAACATTCTTTTTGCAGATGCCGTGAATGTTCTAAAACAACTAGAAAGGGGGGTATCTGCGAGGTCGTGCCCAGCTGTTTGAGAGTCTGGCGTTCATGAAGGACCATGTCCTATTTCTTCCTTCTCTTATTTATATATCTGTTTTGAGTTGACCGCATTGATGTGATATGAGAAAAGCATGCAGGTAGGAGTCGAGAGGTCGAAAGAGGGTGGATTTGGGAGTGAAGGATACATACCTTGGTTCAAGGAATCGTAGGGGGGCGTTGCAGAAGGAAACGATGCCTTTTATCTGCTGAATCTTTCAAATGCACGTCCACAACCATAGGTGACATATGAATGGCAAGAAAGGTGTTCAGTTTGTCTCAGTAGGGTGATTAACTGAGACCATGGTCCAGTTTGCAGATATGTACCAATGCGAAACGTCACGTAGTGGAGAGCATCAACTCATGCGCTCGGAAGTTTAAAGAGACCACAGTTGACCCAACTGGAGATGGAGTGGCTCAGAACTATTTCAGGATAGTTGCTGCGACGTCATGAGAGGTATTGACCCATTTTGATATTTGATCCTCCCAGCGTAGGATGGGAGCTGGGCATGACATTGCTGACGATGGATGAGGAGAGGGGTTTGGTGGCTTGTGGCGTTTGTCTCAGGATCTCAGCCCTGGGGGATAATTAGAATAGAGACAAGGGTTTGGAGGTTGTTGAATGAGTGCGGGTTTGAACCATTCCAGTGACGTCGGGATGACTTGTGCTGCTTATTGCTAGAAGGAATTGAATGTTGAGTGCTGACTGGAGGTTTAGGTGGTTGGTTTAGTAGTACCTTACCTGGCTTACCTCAAGGTTAGTAGGTTGGGGAATTGATGCACATGCCTACCTGGCATTTAGAGGGGGCGCCTTCATTATAAAGAGTATCTCACAGAGCTCGAAGAATATGACCAAATCGAGAAGGGCGAGGTATTTCGGTTGTAGGGCAGAGGCCAAGAGCGGATTACGATTGATTACTATGGTACGTACGATTGATGGCCTTGATCACATGCAAAGAAATAGACACATAGATAGAATACGACCAAAAGAAGAAAAGAAGCGGTGACGGAGGAACAAGAGAGATTAATCGTCCGTATCTGAGCGGTGATGAAAATAAATTGGTGGATGTTCCGTTGTTGGTTTAGCCTCCGACATACATACTAAGCCAGAGCCCAGACCTGTTGAGTTGGTATGCCTCCGTGTCAGTGGCAGAGTCGTTAAAGTACCTCATATTAACTCATGATCGACAATCCAAACATTGGGAGCCTCTCATGATAGTACCTACCAGGTAAGCAGGTATTTAGGTACTAAGGTAGTGTATGAAGGCCAAGCCGTGACATGATAACTCCCCGTCGGATCTGGCAGGTTCACGGACAATCGGCACCATTAATACTGGAGCCAAGAGTCGAGACCGAGTTGCCTATTCTGAAAGGAACCGAAGTCGAGGCGGTTTGCAAGCATTGCATTGGATGTCATGGAAGGAATTTAACACGAGGGCATATGTAACCTGAGGGCGAGGTAGACTACTAAGCTACTAACCTTACCCTGACCAGTAGAACTCTCTCGTATGTACTTACGAGGAAGCTCTGGAAAAGAGGCTAATAAAAAATACCTAGCGGATAAGGTAAAGTCGGATACAGTACCTTAGCCTTCTGCCAGGGTAAAACCAACAATATTATGTATGTATGTATGTACGGAGTATGTAAGAGGCATTTTCTTCTGTTTCGCTTCAGCCAACAACACGAGACGAGATGAGACAATTCAAGGCAAGGTACCTTTTATTAGCTCAATCAAATTCGGGTTCATCCATTTAGTTAACTACTAACTAACCTAGGTCGAGCGAGAGATGGATGATACGGTCGAATACGTGTCCCCCAGATCACGGAACCGGCACGGCAAAAAAGGCGCCCCAACGCTATTCATAGATGGCTCCAGTGGCCTAGCCCTGAAATCCGGAGTCTAGAGGCTAAGGGACAGGACAGGCCTGACTTATTTGGGGGTCCTAGTGGAGATCCCTTGGGTAGTAGGGTAGGTACTGAGGCAGGCATTGGATTGTGAAGGATGGAAAGCTGCCCTGAGCAGAAGAAACACAAGGAGTGAGCTTATTCTCGACTGTATAGCATTAAAACAAGGGTCATTTCCCTTTTCCGGCCTTTCTGTTTTGTTTCCTCTCTCTTTCTTCTTACTCTTGAGTTCTACCTGATTTACGAGACACAAGACGAGATTAGAAGACGAAGAAGAAGAAGGGGAAGAGAGAAAAAAAGCAAGCCAACCAGGGGAAGCCCAATTGTTTTGTCCATGGATGATACTTGATTTAGGATCACGGTCACTCCTGAGTTCTCGTACCTCATCTTGTTTAATTCAACTTCTCGTCTCGTCTCGTTTCGTCTGTTTTATTACTGAGCTGGGTTTAATTTGAATCACTTCTCCTCTTATTACTCCCGTACTTCTCTATATTATCCTGCCTCACGTGCCTCTACGCTCAACCATCGACAAACTCACTCACTTCTGTCTCTCCCACCATCAACCGATATACATACTTTTGTCATAGTGCTCCACCGACCGATCACAGACGGATCCTCTCGCGTTCCTTGTCCCACATTCGCGGCTCAGACGGCGCTGACACTTGATACCGGGGCTTGGCCGTGGCTTGGCCTGGGCAGTCGTCAGAGAACGAATCTGGAGTACGAGCTGAGCAATCATTGAAGAGCAATAGGGCGAAAAGAAAAGGAGAGAAGGAAGAGACACAGCGGGAATGGCCACGGCGTATATCGAATGAAGCAGCCAATCCAAGCCACGAGCCGACACGACGACTTACAACACCGTTAAGAAAAGGAAGAGGAAAAAAAGGGGGTCCAGAACGGGTTTCATTCATGCTACCAACCATTTTCTACTTGAGAGCTGACCTGAGCTGAGCTGAATCTGTGGAAGCGAGCAAACCGTACATGTCTGAAACGATAAACGGCGATAATAAGCTCCAACCCTTGAAGTCATTTCAAGCTGAAACAGGCGACAACATTCTTAAAAAAAATCCTTACAACATCAACATATTAACTTGAGAGACATCAAAGTTGAAATAGGGCAAATCTGTTCCTGGTTTTCACTACGTCACTTTTGCTTGTTCGTTCCCCGCCCTATCAAGCATCCCCACCAATCCCACAACGGTCTGCACCCCCCAAAGTGGAATCAACCTTGGCCCTCACCCCTGGAACACCTATTGCAGGACACTTCGTGGGTGTTATCTCCTGGAAATCCGCCTGAGCTGAGCGCCTGAGACGCCTGGACGCACCCGACCACACCCTTCCAGCCTAGGACCTACCTTACTGTACAGCTCCAGCACCCCCGCTGTCGATCGATCTATCACCCTCCATAACTTTTGAGACTGCAGTGCTGTGTGTGACAGGGAGCTCCAGCTGTTGGAGCCCCAGTCCGGCCGAGCCAAGGCCCTTTCTTCGTCATGGTGCGCATCATCCCAACCCGGCTCAAATCGACCTCTCGATCCTCCTCTTCTTCCTCCACAACCATACACTCCGTCAGCAACACCAACGGAAGAACCAAAAACAACCGCAGCAACAGTCCTCCCATGCGCTCGAAAAATGAGAGCACGAGCCCTTCGAGGGACGCTGGAAATGGTCTGGCCCTCAGAGTTTATATTATAAAGGTACTATATATTGATTGCCCTTTGGTACTTATGTTATGCACTTCACGCCCCCTTATACGAGCTGGCTGCAGGTCTCTCCAGCCATCATCGCTTCTCTGCCCGGTTTAATCGGCGCAGCGGCAAGGCAGCGAGAGAACATCCGAGTGTGAATTCATCCCATCTGACTTCTGCTAATATCTTGCCAGGGAAAAGGCCTTGCAGCCAAGGATCGAAGCGGCACATCCGATCCTGTAAGTTCCTCTCTCAACACCGTGTCCCCAATGCTGACAGTTTTGACCTTCAGTACCTCGTTCTCTCCAGCGGCGACTCTCGAATCGTAACCAACGATGTCCCGAAGACTCTTAACCCAGAGTGGAACGTCACCGAGCAAATTCCCCTCACATCTGTCCAGAATTTGGTCCTGGACGTTATCTGCTGGGACAAGGACCGCTTCGGAAAAGATTACATGGGCGAGTTCGATCTCGCTCTCGAAGAGATCTTCAACAACGACAAGGTGGAACAGGAACCTACCTGGTACCGTCTCAAGAGCAAGCGTCCCGGCAAGAAGACGAGTGTTGTCTCTGGTGAGGTCCAGTTACAGTTTTCCCTCTTTGACTCGACGAACCCATCAGCGACACCACAGCAAATCCTCGAAAAGTTCCAAGTCCTTGTAGGAACTGCCCCCTCTGGCTCTCGAAACGTAACACCCTCGATGACACCGAATCTGGCCCCCACAGGCTCCCAATCCGCCCCCAGCCCTCAGGACAGTCCTAGTGACGATGACGATGACGATGACGATTTCGACGATGACGATTTCGACGAAGGTGATGAGGATGAAGGTGAACAAGATGCTACCAAGCGCAAGCGCCGACTTCGAATCCGAGGACTGAAGAAGAGGAGACGCAACAACCCTTATGCCTTTGCCAGCAGTGGGTCTGACGTCGTTGGAATCATCTATCTTGAGGTCATCAAGATCACAGACCTGCCTCCCGAATCCAACCTTACACGCACAAGCTTCGATATGGACCCTTTCGTTGTGGCATCGCTCGGTAAGAAGACATACCGAACTCGACGTATTCGCCATGACCTCAACCCCGTTTATAACGAGAAGATGCTGTTCCATATCCAAAGTCACGAGCAGAAATACTCCTTCGCTTTTACTGTCATCGACCACGACAAATACTCCGGTAACGATTTTATTGCTTCGTGTGATCTTCCAATTCACCAGTTGATTGAGAGAGCCCCCAAAGCAAACCCTGAAACCGGACTCTATGATCTCCAAGTTCCTGCACAGGCCGAACCGCTTCCTTCACGATCGCGATTCAAGAAGCTAGCCATGTCACGATCCAACTCTTCCTCCAGTATCAGCAAGATGATTCGTCCTCCACTGAGCAAGCACGCCTCCAACACAAGCATGACATCAGCGACTCCCGCCCCTGCTCCCACCTCAGCACCCGATCCTAACAAGCTGGCACCCTCGGATGTCCTCGCCAATACTGGTTCTGATCCTGACTCGACCAACCAGGACAGCGGAGATGCCGACTTTTACGACTATAACGTTCCTCTGAAGATGAAGAACACCGAAAAGTGGGAGAAGAAGCATAACCCCGTTCTATACCTCCGCGCGAAGTACATGCCATATGATGCCCTCCGACAACAGTTCTGGAGAGCCATGCTTCGGCAATATGATGCCGATGAGAGCGGTCGCATCAGCAGAATCGAGCTCACAACAATGCTCGAGTCTCTGGGTTCTACGCTTACTGAGAATACCATCGACGGCTTTTTCAAGCGATTCCCCCACCGTGATGCTGATAACGATGAGAATTGGGAGCTTACCATGGATGAGTGCGTCGTCTGCCTGGAGGACCAACTGGAAGGACGAAGGCGATCCTCAGGCACTGCCGCAGATAAACTGAGGGGGTTGGTGCCCGAGATGAAGAACCTCCTTCACGTGCCCGGTCATGGACACAACAACAACAACAACAACAACGGTGGCTCAGAGACCCCCAGCGTTCTTGAGCTCGACTCGACGTCGGGAACTCAGACTTCCATCTCAAATGTCCCCACTTTGAAGACACCTGCAGATGAGGAGGGCGATCCCCTCGACAAGTCGGACAGCAGTGACGACCGTTCTGAAGAGCACGTCGTAGAGATTCGAGAATGCCCTATTTGTCACCAGCCCCGACTCAACAAGCGCAAGGATGCTGACATCATCACCCATATTGCGACATGCGCAAGTCAGGACTGGAGGCAAGTCAACAGCGTGCTCGTGGGTGGATTTGTCACAGCCAGTCAGGCGCAGCGCAAGTGGTATTCGAAGGTCATTACCAAGATCTCTTACGGTGGTTACAAGCTGGGCGCCAACTCGGCCAATATCCTTGTGCAAGATCGTCTCACGGGGCAGATCAACGAGGAGAAGATGAGTGTTTATGTAAGACTCGGCATTCGTCTGTTGTACAAGGGACTTAAATCTCGAGATATGGAGAACAAACGAAGTAAGCAGGGTGCTCACCTGAAAATTTCACCAGCATTACTGACAAGGTTATAGTTCGAAAGCTACTCAAAAATCTGAGTGTCAAGCAGGGCAAGAAGTTTGACGATCCTGCATCCAAGGATGAAATTGAAAAGTTCATTGCTTTCCATGGTCTCGACATGTCGGAAGTTCTGTTGCCGTTGGGGGAGTTCAACAACTTCAATGAGTTCTTCTACCGCGCCCTGAAGCCTGGCGCTAGACCCTGCTCTGCGCCCGACAACCCTCATATCATCGTCTCACCAGCTGATTGTCGAAGCGTCGTCTTTAACTCTATCACAGTCGCTACCAAGATTTGGGTCAAGGGTCGTGAGTTTAACATGAAGAGACTCCTCGGCGACGCATACCCTGAGGATGTGTCCCGGTTTGAGGGCGGAGCTCTGGGCATCTTCCGACTGGCTCCTCAGGACTACCATCGCTTCCACATCCCTGTTGACGGCGTCATGGGCAAGCCTAAGACGATTGAGGGTGAATACTACACAGTGAACCCCATGGCTATTCGATCGGCTCTGGACGTTTACGGAGAGAACGTGAGAGTCCTCGTGCCAATTGACAGTGAACAGCACGGACGGGTTATGGTTATTTGCGTCGGTGCAATGATGGTAGGCAGCACCGTCATTACCCGCAAGGAGGGCGATATGGTCCACCGAGCTGAAGAGCTTGGGTACTTCAAGTTTGGTGGTAGCACGATCCTGCTGCTTTTTGAACCTGGACGAATGGTGTTTGACGATGATCTCGTCGACAATGGCAAGGATGCACTTGAAACTCTGGTAAGTAATTCACATTGGTGAGTTCCACAACTACTAATTCCCCGTAAAGGTCCGAGTTGGCATGTCTGTTGGCCACACGCCTAGTGAGCCACAGTGGACTCCTGATATGCGCAAGAAGGCAGAGAACATCACGGAAGCGGACAAGAGAGCTGCCAAGAGACGAATCCAGGGCAACGTAGCCTTGCAGGAGTCTCCAGATGGCAGTGGAGAGGAAGAGCAGCCATCGAGATTAGCATCCAAGCCCACCATCGATACAATGGCTGCGTCGGCGATGTAGAGACGCCGGCATAGCACGCGGAAGCGATGTAAGTGGAGATGTCGCCCGCAGACGCGGAGACGACGGGGGGTACATTCAACATTAAGCAGGGCATGTAGAAGGTGGATAGGTAGCCTCCGGAGACGTGTAGATATGGCTATTGAACTGGTTATCGAGGGATTTGTATGAAGACAAAGGAATACATGTTCGGCACGTGGTCGTTGGACAAGGAGAAACAGGATAGGCTATAACTTGATGCATGAGAAACGAAGCGACGTAAACGAAAAAGCGAAGCGAAGCGGACACAAACGGACAGCAGCACAGGCACCTTTCTGTTTATATTAGTGCATATATGCTTAACTATTTAGTGATACATCAGAATGCTTGTTATTGGTGTTACATGGAGCCCCATCACTCAGGACCAACTGATGGCCAACATCGAAAAGTTGAATAGCTCGGTTCGGAAACAGGCCAAGTCCAAGTACGTGACATCAGTGGGGAAGCCGAACCGATCCGAGGAAAAGCACTTCTTCCTCCAGCTGAAGGAGTTGGAGAACCAGCTGGGCTAAAATCTGGGGAAGACTAAAGATGAACTTGATTTGGAGTAGGGTTCTATGCCTGGTATAGGTATAGATAGCAATGCACGATGTCTTCCTTGCTTCGCCCAGAGATAATTAGATAATCAATATTTGGTCAGTATTCTCTATACTGGTACTGAACGTACCTAGTAGGCAATTTTGATCCAGTCTTGAACTTGATGTCGTGATGACACGTGCTGAAATACCTTTACCGGGATAGACTTCACCAGCCACAGCGAGTCCCTTGAGCACCCCGCAAAAGAGAGATCGGCCGGCGCATCCCGATTACAGGGGGTGTTAATGTGGGCAGATGGTCATGCCACTGTTATCGCTTTCGAGTCATGGGTTGCCAGGGTTGCACGATGAGGGATAGATAATGGTATTGGGTTCAGAAATTGAGTTTCATTTGGGTATCTAGTGTGAGAAAAAGGGTCGCTGATTTCAACCACTGAACAATTTAAGAACAAGTATAAAAAAGAAGAGCCTCTATCCGAAAGGTCTCGGTCCAGTCTGCCTGTACATCTACATGGCACCTTAGAGTCTTGTATTCCATCAGAAAGAATGACAACTCGCATGCCAGTTTCTGGTGTTTTCTCATGCGAATGTGGGGGACATGTCTTATTATGCAACTCTGTGACAAGATTTCGTGATTGACACCTTGTGGTCCCACGGTGGCACACTAGCCCCACAGATCTGGGCTGTTTTTGATGCATCTCGTCTGAGGGAGAGTTTGTTGGCAGATCTGTTGATGAAACTGTTGCCGGATTTGATTTTCTGTACCAAGGGGCGCCAAAAAAGAAGAGGTGCTGGGGTCTTCGAGAGTCTTGAAGATTGGGCGTAATGTGAAAGAGGAAGTTTAGCGACGGCTTCAAATCCCGTCTAGTATAACAAAAGTCATATGCGCCAGATGCTGTGTCCGTGTCCTGAATGCAAAAGTTCGACCCGTCTCATAAGTCATGGGCAAATAAGGCAAAATCGCAAGTCTTTGTATTTCCTCAGTGACGACTGTTGGGGTGCCATTCTGAATCTGAGGCATTCGAGGGGCGTCGCTCTGATCGCTGAGCAGGTGGTGACGGGGACCGCGAGATGGGACGACCAAACATAGACGAAGGGGTCTGTGTTGGGGGAGCCAGATCGGGAGAAGGTTGTCGGGTCTGACGCCAGGAAGCGTAGATCTGCTTGCAGAGGTGGGCGGTCATTGTGTAAGTCATGTTTGGGGTGTTGGGTCTGAAGTGAAGACCAATTATGAGAATGGTTGTGGTCGTAGTCGAAGTCGAACAGTTGTTCGTAAGGAGAAAGCCTAGGAGACTTGAGTTGTATAGACGAATATTATATGAGTAGGTAGGTATGTTTGATATACTGAGTATACCTAGTATATGAAATTATGTGTAGAGTCGAAGTCGAAGAAAAGGAACAGGTCGAGGGACTGAGAAGTGCAGACCTTTGTGCTTAAGTACCTACTACCTCTTCCATGGTAAGGTAGGTAGGTACCTTAAGGTAAGGTAGGTTGCCTCAAATGAGGTGCCCAGGTGCCACTTCCTCTGCCAGCACGTCGGTACCTGGAGTGGACCTGCCAAGCTGCAACTCTTCCGCCGCTTGTATCCTTACCTTATTATGGACCCGCACCCACCTGCCACTCAAGGTAAACAGTGAACTGCTTCCGAACCGAAGACTGGGCAGGCAGGAGATCCCGAATGGGAAAGGAAAGAGACAACCGACCAATCATAACCTCGCTAATTGTCAGAAACGCCCGACTTTTGGGCTGATGTGGCAGTGAATCGTATGACCTTGGCTTGGGTCACTTCCATGTGGCTCAGACGGGAGAGATTACCCTTGTCTGACCAACCAAGTCGGCTTCTACTTCAGTTATCCAACAAGGTCGAGAACAAAGGGGTTCCATTCTACCAACCTTACCTTGGATTCAGTGAAAGATGAATTTAGAGCCTTTGTTTCTTTGCTGACTCTTCCCTCCCTTGTCCTTCCTTGTCTTATCACTACAATAACTCTTTGTTCTCAAACCCAACCCCAAACCCAACCATCCACTGTTACAGGCAGGGGTCCGGTCCGAATCGTCTGTTGCTGACGCCATTCGCCTTGTTTATTCCTCATTTTAACTTTGACTCTTCTGAGTGATCCGTTTCGTGTTCGTTCTTGACCTCGACCGTTAGCCCATGGCCCATTTTTGATTATCTTAGTTGCGGATCATATGTCCCAATTCTCTGATTATATTCATTCATTCAATCGGCAAATATATCCACTCATATCCAACAAGTCGTTTCATAACATGAGATATCTCGACCAACAAGTGTGACCTGATCTCTTTTGTTGGGCATTATCTTCTCATTCTCACCCCAATCGATCGTTTCTACTGGCTGGAATACATACAGCATACACATGGGAGCACATCGAACTGGCAGCCTCAATTTCATAGCAGTTTTACCTCAGCCTTGCACAAAAATTACCTACTCAAATTCGACTTTTTAACTACTAACCTACTCGAACTTTTCACATAAAGCCCTTGCCCAATAGACGCCAGGTATATCATCCGTGTCTACATTATTATAAACCGCACTCTTATCACAGAACACAATCAGCAACCCAAGAATAATCAGACCCGCTATAAAGAATGCAATCGTTGCCTGATACAACCAGTCGGCTACAAGAATAAATTCACCTCCTCAGGAGTAAGCTCTACCAACCATGATGTCCCCAACTGGTCTTCCGGAGAAGGTCGCATGTCCTGCGTTCATTCCTACTCCTTCTCGCACCACACCCCAACGAACCTCCAGTGTTTCAACGCCGCCCTCTCGCGACACTCGGTGGCATCGTGCGCTCAGAACCGCCGAACACGTTCCGCCCACTAAAGCGAGTGGGTTACCGGCCGGCTCTCCGCCTTCGACGGAACCACGGGGATCCACCTGCCGGAGTGCTAGACCAGCAATGCCGAGACCGAGCAGCACGAGTAGAACGAGGAGGATAAGTAGCGGTAGGGGGCTGAAGCCAATTCCCGTTGTGGTTCCCTTAATATCGTCCACGGTTACGAGAAGAATACCCTGACTGAGAAGAAAAGCCATTGCGACGACAAGAAAGAAGAGTATCCAGGATACGGGCCGAGGCAAGGTGAGATATAGTGAAGTCGTCTGGGAACCGAGTGGCTGTCCTGAAGACACACGCAAAGGAAGCAGGTCCGATGTAAACTGCGAGAGCTCGTGAGACAGGTAGAACAGGGTGAGCAGCGCATTACTGGAAAGGTACAGCAGACCCAAAAGGAGCTGGGGTAACGCAGCCAGAACGGCCATACCAGACCTTGACGTTCCTGCGGGCAGCTCATATACCACTGTCGCCTTGCCGAACCTAGTAAAGGCCTCCTTGGGTTCCTTCACAGCCCCTAGTGTCAGAGCCGCAGCTGCCAACACCACAGGCATGATCCACGTCATGAACCAAATAGCCCATCGGTTGAATGAGGGGACATTGAACCAGCGGCTTGTCTTGGCATACCAGTACTTGCCCTCTCGGTCTCCCCATAATCCCTTCTTGATCTCTTCCTTGATGATGAGACATGAATCCTGAGTGCTGACATCGGGATCGGCGAGGAACGAGCTCAGAGCATCACCCAGCGTAACGAGTGGACTGAAAACTTGTCTGGTGAGTGCTAATGCGACGGCGATGGCATAAGTGAGGATGAGAACAACATTGATTAGCGTAATAGCGGCGAGAAGAGGCCCGTTAACATTAAGCGACGATTTAGATTTCTCTGCGTGTTCGGTAGTAATAATTATGGCATTATATCTTCAATTTGTTAGTGACAATATAGTCGTCGGATTTTGGATTGCATACATTACTTGGGAAAGGAGGGCAAAAACCATCATGATACCCGACAGCGTTGCCCTCGTCGAAGAGATGAGTGACATGTTTCGTAAAGATGGGGTCCCTATGTCGAGCCACTTAAACGTTGAATGGGCGTTGTCTACCTCAGCACGAGTCGGGCTGTTGAGGATTTGAACGACGTAGTTGGCTCCAGCGATGAGAATGATGGCAAACATATTCACGGCCGCCAAGATCCCTCTAGCAATACCTTCAACTGTAGTCGAATTACCCTCCATTAACAGCGACTCCCATGTTGACATATGTCCCTGGGCCGAGGCGAGAGCGAGACAAGTCACAGAAGCCACAAGAATCAAGAAAGCCAGAAACATGTTGGCCGCAACACCAGCTCTCCATCCTGTCATAAGAGATCGGGTAGGCTGCGGTCGTTCCTCCACAAGCATCTTCTCCCGTTCAGCCCTCGGAGTACCCGGCCTCGAGTTGTCGGGCGTACTTGAAGCTGAGTGAATAAAGTCTAGTTGAGATTCCCGTGGGCGTTGAAACTGTCCGGGTTCAGGACTATCTGGGATGCGGTGTCTTCGGGCGAGAGTCTCGGGCGTCTCACCGCGCATGAAGTTGACTACATAGTCAGGGATGATGTCGCTACCAAGAACGCTAGAGACAGAACGACTTATGCTGCCGGCAGCACGGCGAGGAAAGGAGCCCGAACTGTGCGGGATAGAGCGAGAGTTGGACGGCCTGCGGGGGTAATTGGGAATGGAAGATCGTGAGTTGCTGAAGCTGTGAAAGGGCCATCTGACGGTCTGCCGTCCTGAGGAAGTGGTGAAGCCTCGGGTCCGACTAGTCGGGGGTCGCGTAGTCGTCGCGGAGCCAGGTTCTTCTGAGATGCTATCTCGGATTAGTTGGATGCCGTAGGCAGACATAACTTCTGTTGTTTGAATACCTTTCGAAGTTTTCAAAGTTCATGACTGAGCCAGGCTTATCCCACACCCATGGTCTAAATGACCGGGTAGAAGGAGGCCCCTCCATCGTCATATGGGATTTGGTTTATGAGATGACGGAGGTTGGAGGTTTGATTTGTTCAGAGACTGTCACACAATGTGGCGAAGTCGATTCGAAGATGTAAGCCAAGGGCGATCGGTCATGTATGACACTCGTTGGTCAACAGTCAAAGTGTAAAGGTGCGTTGATCACTGGGTGATATCTGGGGGGGAAATGATACTGTATGGCCAAAGAGGGTGGGTGGAAAGACTACGATGATGAGCGCAGCTCGCCTCAATAATAGCAAATATAGCAAGGAAACGACAGACTAAACAGAAGGTTAAATGAGTGTAAGAAACGAACGAATAACCAACAGTCGACAGACCGTAACGAATGAAAAGAAGGTCCGTAGAATAGAAGAGAAAGAAGAGGGGAGAGAAGTCCAGGAAGTCGTTGGACCAAAAGAGACGAGAGACACGCTCAAGATCTCGTAGCCAGCGAAGTGGTCGAGGGATCCCAGGCTGTACAAGGGTTCCGCATGGGACCCTAGCATAGGCCTTGCAAGCATTTGCATGAATTAGATGGACGGGCGGAAGCCAATCAACCCAGCCTGATGTCGACGGGTAACCCGCAGGTGAGGGTCGTGCTTCTGTTTCGACATCAGCTATGATTACCTACCACGCCCACGACCACAGCCAGGAGCCCAGGAAATGGAATGAGCATCAACCCACACATTGATATCCTGGGTCGTTTCGTTGCTTCAACACGGACGGGCGATAATAATGATAGCAACAAGGAGAGAAGGATTGAGAGTTCTTGATGGCTGGGTAGCAAAGAAGCCATCGAATCTGTGATTTGCTGTCCTCGCATTGCCAGCTCAGCAACCATGTTGCACATATAACTCCTGTATTAAGACGGACGAAACGCAGATCTCACAGCCCAATGACGGATGCGATGACTGCAAAACTGCTACTTCAACCACAATATCTAGACCTCAATGCAGTCTAGACCTAATGCGAAGTTTCTGGATTTAGCATCATTACGGCCTGATCAGTGGGTGCATCATCACGAGTCCTCCCTCCTCCTCCTACTCCCCTTCCTGTCAGATACGACCCTGAAAGAAGCCTCGACATGAGGCTGTGCATTCAAGACGGGAATAAAAGCGGACTCGAGAGACTTATGTGCGAATAGAATGGCTCGAATCGCATCCGGTGAAACGACTAAAAGAAAGAAAGAAACGCGCACAGAAGTTGACAAGAGTAAAATATTAATTGAAAGCTGAAGCTCGAGACGTTGGAGATGCAAGAGGTTGTCCCACCCCTGTTGCCCCATAAGGCATGGTTCGTGTTTCATGCTCCCCAAAGCAGAATAGCTCACGTTGCAGGCCGAATTAAGGACTCCAAGTCACGGACCAACCGAATCTCACGGTTTTGACCAAAACGAAACAACGGGTAAGCTAGAACTTGTTGCCTTGCTTCCCATCGTCTCTGGCGTCAATAAAAATTAATTAATGAATCAATTGATCAATCAATCAATCGAATAGCAGAGATCAACCCCCGTGCTCATCCCGGCCACGCCGTATCGCCTAGATATAGGTCTAGAGCTGCACTGCACATCATGCTCTACCTGTCCGTAGTAGGTCGGTACTTGTTCAAGGTTACATAGTGAATATCCACTGAGGATCAAGTTAAACACTGTTCCCCAGAACAAATCCAGGGTGTGTAATTCTCGATGGAAACCTCATTACATATAATACGAAGTAGTATCACTCTTTTCAACGCCCCTTAACTGAGAACGACTTCCGCTCGCGACGCTGTATTGTTCACTCGGTTCCCAAGACTATGCACGTATTTGTGATCCCGTTCGCGCATTGATAGTATAGCATAGCCACTTCTCCCCTCAAAGATTGAAAGAGAACCTATTCATAACTCCCCGCTCAAAGCAAAATAGAACGAAAGGGAAAAGTCAGTCGTTAACGAGCGCCCTGACTTCTATGCGCATAACATGTCATGTCAATCCACATCCTTCTCTCTACTCATGATGGTGCACAGGCCATGATCAACCTGTCATGACTCCATCTTCTCCTAGCAGAGGCTTGTTTATACAGGCATCATCTCGGCATCTTTCTTGCAGCCCACTATTTCAATCAGCAACTGCGCTCTCGTCCGCCACCTCTCCCTGCTTCGCTGCTGATGGAATGCTAATGTTCGCACGAGACTTGTACTGCGCCTCAGCGAATCGAGCCCAGTGCTCTGGATCGCTCGCCTCCATGCACTTGAAAGCAATATCTCGATCCTCCTTGAAAGCCCTCACGGGACCCTTCTCCTTGACTAATTCCCAGATTTCTCCACCGAGATCCTCAGCCAGTTCAACAAGCATCCTGACGTGTTTGGGATCAGATCCGATATCATCGATTGTGCTGAGGAGGTCAATCTGCTCCTCCTTAATGAGGCCGGCACGAAAGCGATGACCGGCACGGAGGATTCGGCCTTCTTCCTCAACCAATATTTTGGCCATAGAGTTGGACCTCGACAGTGGCTTGCCTCCCGTGATTTCGCCTTCGTCCTCATTGTCCGACAAAGCCAACGCGGAATCCTCGAGTGGCAATGTGGTTGGCGACTCTTCGCTCCCCTTTGTCCCTGCACGGGGGCGCCTTTGCAATGCAGGATCCTCGCGGGTATCCGGGTACTCGTCTTCGAAACGTTTGATAATTCCTTGCAATGTGTCGTCGAGGAAGGTTAGTCTGCGGAGGTTGTGATCATCATCAGGATTTGCCCTTGCTTTGATGAGCGCTGGCTGGAGACGTTGGCGGATCTTGCGTGCACCCATCAATAGGTGCTTTGACATGTCCTTGGCCTTTCCGCCTGTGGACAAGTTCGCCGCAGGGCTTGATGCTCCGTTCTCAATCTCACGAATAAATTCACCTGATTGTCTCCGTGACTCATCGCCACGGTTCTTCAGGCAACAGGCAAGCGCCTTGACCACACCAGTACCTCCGATGACATAGTCCTCATCAGGCGCTGAACCGTCATCGTCGTCACTTTCGTCTTGGTCTAAGACGTCGTGTCCAACGAGATGTGCGAGAACATCAGGATAAGGTGGCAACTTATTCTCGCCAGCCTCTAGGTTGTTCTCGGCAAGCGTCGATGCCAAAACCGCACCTGCGTCAGTATCGGGAAGTCGTTCCATGTTACGAAGGCAGTAGGCAACAACTTGCTTAGCCATGGCCTTGACAATCTCTCCAGCATGTTCACTAGGAACCTCGATATCCACACAAATGAGACTCTTGGACACACGAGCCGCGGCAAGTAGAGACGCATAAAGAGCACATGCTTCTTCTTGCGCTTCTTCTGTGCTTGCATCGGCAAGCTTGACAATCTCGGCATTGTTGGTGATATTGATATGTGCCAGCGTTTTAACCTCAGGGAGCACTTCCACTATTGCGATCGCTTGTTCTGGCGTCATCGCAGCATCTTCTAGATGCATTCGTTTCAGCACTTTCATCTTGGGAAGATATCTATGTACAGTTAGCATATCTGGATCGGGCTGAGGGTTATCAGGTAACATACCTCCTGAGCAGACCAACGGCGCTGGGGGTGGACTGGAACAATGATGGGTTCTGGGACAAGTCAAAGAATCGCAAATTCGGTAGCTTGACCATCACAGGTAAGATCTTGCAGAGTGCGGACGGCGTCAAGTTACAATCGGCCATGCCGAGTCCCCAGAGCGTAGTATCATTCTCGATGGCTGTTGCCAAGGCTTCAGTGTGTTGGCTGAGATCATTGCCGCCCAGGTCGAGACCTTCGCAGTGACCCTCTGTAAGGAACTTGACAACATGTTTCATGCCCTCTGCATCGATCTGGTTGTGCGACAAACCGAGTCGTTTCACGCCACATTGAATCAAGCCGTTGACGATGGTTCCAAGCTGCCCCATTGTCAAACCCGTTTGGCCAATGTTCACTAACTCGAGCGTTGACCCCCCCAGTCGCTCTCCCAAAGCAGCGGAGAAGATGCTCGAGATGCTTCGAGGTATATGAACTCCATTGTTGAGTGAACCGTTTTGCTGTGATTGAGGCTGGCGTGGGAATTGAATGTAAGAGACATCGAGGAATTTAAGCGATCGGCATAAATAGATGAAAAGCGAGAGATACTTCCATCCATCAGGGCCTATCTTATTGTTCTTCAGGACAAGTCGCTCTACTACGCCGCCTTGATCCTCATCGTCATGCTTGGGCTTCCGCCGCCTCACAACAGCTGGTCTCTTGGCTGCCAGCAGACCGGCTAGGATAACTCGTAGACCTTCGTCGCCGAGCCCGCTGTTCTCTAAAAGTATTTCCCTCACAGGGACGATTGCAAGATAATCTCCGAGAGTGATGAGATCTGGTAATTGGAGCCAATAATCTGTTAGATCAAGTTTGTTGACCGTGCCAGTCGAGGCATTGTAGTTGGCCATATCGGTGAGTTGCTCAGTGATCTTTTTCAGAATTGGCGTTTCGCGAAGCTGGCAGCATCTTCGGTATACTCGCACAGGGTTCGTGGTAGGTACCGTCTGAGGCTTGTTGGTCTCGGGGCCATTGGGCGGCGTTTTTGTTTTGGCCGAGTCATCACTGCTGTCAAAATGGATCTCCATGGGAATGGATCCGTTGGCTTCGTCCAGTTTTCGCTTCTTCTCCTTTCTGGCCTTTCGTTCTTCCTCGCTCTTTTTCTTCTTTTCCTTCTTCTTGGTGTTTTCCTCCTTTTTCTCTGGCACAGGAGTTGGACTGCCATTGGCCATTTCACTAACTTGTTGAGGTGCTTCAGTCCCTTCCTTTTCAGGTTCCTTTGGCAATGTTTCTCCTGTAGTCTTGACTTCTCCGTTGGTTTCCTTCTGCTCTTCCACAGCCTTTGGGTTCTTCAGGGCCTCGCCCTCACCCTTCTCAGTCAACTTCTTTTTCTGGGTCTTGTCGGTCGTTTTAGGTAGTGAAGAATCGTGGTCAGCATATTTCGGCTGGGGCGCAATCTCAACGTCCACACAGAATGCGACTCTTCTAAGTTTGGCACAAGAGAGCTCCGATATAGGACATCTTTCTCGGCTTTGGTCGACATTCAGAACCACTCTGTCGACAAGACCATGGCCAAGTTTTCCGCTTTGTGAAAGAGCCCCATTGTTAGAAGAAGACAGGCGCCGGAACATGCCCAGGAAGCCGGGCTGTCCACTCCTGGGTGGAGCTGGTATATAAGGGCCATCGCCTTCGGGTTTCGCAGCATGGGGGAGCACGGCGTTCTTTGTATGTGGCAGCTTGGGAGGGACGGGGTCTGCCGGTGGCGCGGGCGACGACTCTGGTATGGGAGCTGGCGAAGGAGGACCGGCTGGTGGTGTATTAGAGGAAGAGAATTTGGCAGAGATATTGGAGAACCATGAATTGCGACGGTGAGGCGATGTGCCAGGAGGGGTCTGTTTATCTATAGAATTGGAGCGCGAAATTCGTTTTGTAGCTGAGGAGCCATTTGGAGTCGTGGACTGGCCATTGGTCGAGATATTGGAGTCTACGGAGGCGTTATCTGTGGGAGCCGAAGCCGGCGACTTCGGTCGAGAGTTTGCGCCAGGGATCTGTCTTGGAAGAGCTGCTGAGGGAGTTTTGGTGGGCGGTGAATTCCTGGCTGCTTTATCTGTTCGCCATATTAGCTCTAGGTCTTGGTCTAAAGCGCCAGAACAATAGACACGATGCGCGTTTTGAAGTCTGGGCGAGTGGCGACTGGGAAACATGCCTTTGGAAGCACCATGGGTCATCCAGCTGACATCAACACCATGAACCTGCTCCATAGTGGGAGGGGAGCCGAGACAGCTGGCCAAGATGTGAACGAGATAATGATGATAAGAACTTATACAAGTTTTAACAGTGTTTATAAAAGCTGGAGCCGAACTAGAGGAGGTGAAGGGTGAATGAGTAATGAGTAATGAAAAGAGGAGAGAATCGACCCGAGAGATAATGATTAGTGAGGTGGTAGTGTTGGGATGGATGCCATCGATGGCTCTAGCCCAGAGTAAAGGTAAGGTATGGATGGCTAGCGAATCCTGGAGACGGGCTGAATGAGGTATAGTTAAGAGCTACCTTGGACTATCGTAGTCAAATACAGGTAGAGTAACGGTAGCGGTTCGCAAAGTACATGTACTTTATGTGGGCATCCGAGCGGTACCTACTAAGGTTTGGCTTGGTCTAGACTATGCACGAAGGTGGTCTCGACCTGGAGTTAGAGCAATGACGACGGAGGATGAGAGAGGAGATCGAGATAGAAACGGGGAGCAAGTGATGAATATGTCGTGGTAGCTCCATGCGAAGTGGAAATGTCGGGGGAGAATTATGACAACATCCAGTCCAATAGCGGGGTAGGGGTTTGTCACGAGCAGTTGAAATAAGGCACAGACAGCACATTTCCAGCGCAATAGCAACTGTAAGTTGTTAGAAAACAATACACACAAGGCGGCGGCGGTCGGTGAGGCAAACGACATTTCATCTGCTGCTGACCAAGAGGCAACAAGCCCGAACCCAGTTTGCTGATCAAGACTAAGGTACCTACTTAACTAAAAGGTACTTCATCTACGGATGACAGTCAAGTCACTTGCAATTCAGGGTCCGACAAAATTTGTAATGCCCACAATACTAAGGTAGTACCTTACAGGGAGGTCCTGTGATACAAGTGACGCTGAATAGCGCGCTCTGTCTCGAGCTGAATCTCGAGTCTCACTCAGTGATACAATAAGATGAATATCGCCTCGTCGCCACGCCTTGCTACGGGTAAAGGAGGCATTGAGTTCAACAGCCCAAGAATGGAAGCAACCGTACCTACTAAGGTAAAGGCAAGGTAGGTAATTTGTGTTGTATCGGTACATGTACTTCTACCTTACCTCTCAATTCCCCTACCCGCCCGCATGTACCGAGCCGACCGTACCCCGGGCACGGAAGTTTAGTATCAAAATGGGCGTCAGTGCAGAGCGCGGTTATTTCAATGATGAAGGGATTCATGTGGCTGTACGCGGGCTCTGAGCCCGTCAGCCAACTGAGCAAGTTGGGTCTTATACTCTGTTCCGCTGCTGTATGCATAAATCCTCAGCGGAATAATGATTGCATTGATTCATTCTAAGTCGTTGCACGAGGTCAAGATAAACCCTTGTCCACTGCATGCAGCCTAGGGTTCGCAGCCCATCATGAGCAAAAGAGCAAACAAAAGACGTCACCCCTCTCTCACAACCGCTCAATTCTTGTGATGAGCGTTACCAGAATTGGGTATGATGAGCTTTGTTCCAGAGACCAAAGTCCGAAAATCCGGCGTCATATTCGAATGCCTAGCAGGTACAGTACCATATCTCCACTACTAAGATCCTTGGTCAGGTTCCATGGTTCGTTCCATTGTGCCCTGAGGTTCGAGTCTCCTGCAGTTGCTGGACTCTCCATTACTTGGCAGACGATGCCGTTAGAGTTCTCGGTCGCATAACATTTTCCAAGGGAGTTAGGAAATGGGCAATATCAAGCAGGGGGAAGTGGGATGTATATCCAGAGATGCCGACTTATACCCTGGCCTGTGCCCAAGTCTTTGGACTGAACCCTTTAGTGCTTGTCCATCGTGGGCCAGTCTCCCTTTTCTCACAGCCAGCAGAGCAGGGTTGACATCGTAGGATATATCCGATCTTCATTTCCCTCGATTGCATCAGTTGAGGAACCCACCGGGTCCATCCGATCCGACACCAACTGCGGCGGGAGTTTCTGTTACGTCTGGCATACACACTGAGCACGCGCCACATTGACCAAAATCGTCACTAAATTAATCGCACAGACTGGAATAGGTAGACTGAATGATGCTCTCGGCCGCGGAATCATGACCTTCTCCGAGAGCGAAAGGCGGGCCCCCAATTTGCGATCCTCTCGAAATACTACTCAGTCCGCTGTTATTGAATCTCAACCAGCACGACCGTGCCTA
The DNA here is from genome assembly GCF_013396075.1 of Fusarium subglutinans. Lineage (NCBI taxonomy): Eukaryota > Fungi > Ascomycota > Sordariomycetes > Hypocreales > Nectriaceae > Fusarium > Fusarium subglutinans. The sequence goes on from NW_023502158.1 coordinate 79,467, forward strand.
GCTGGTACATATTTGTCAGTCCATCATCCGGATACACATCATGACCATTTCCGAATAGACCTCTCTGAAATTGGCTCTTTTCCGAGCAATGGAGCAGCCAGTCAATCTAGTTTTCGTCACAATCAAATTCCGAATACCTCAGTAAGTGCGATACTACACATAGTTAACAGGAAATCCGAGATATCCGGAAGGAACCTTATACGGCCAACGGTGCCGGTATCAACTCTATTAGACGTTAACTTCGAGATTTTACAAGATTATTACACGAAGTCGAATGCGTTCCATTTTCTTCTTCGGCTAACCGATACGCAACAACGCCAAATGCGGACAGTCATGTCAAGTGCTGACCGTGTCGTACAACCACAAGAGCCCTCTCAACAGCATTGTGGTGCTGAGGTTCATGGCCAAGATTCAGCCCTGAAAAATAAGACTCGCACTAATCCTGCAGCTGCTACGCTAGGCCCACCAAGGGTAAGGGTTGCTCTCGATTTCCGCACGCACACACGTATCATATAAAACACGAGGACTACGCATGGCAAGCATTAGACAGTTGAAGTAATGAGATGCCCGTTCACCACAACTATGGAATTTGGCTGGAAGGTATCTTTTTGGTAATTCATTCATGTGATCCTGTTTACGGACCTTTCCTTTCCTCGAAACTCCAAACCCAATGCCAAGGTTAACAATCCTCAAATGCCCGTGACCTGATGAGATAAAGCAACTTTTTACTCCTGCTGGAGAAGCTCCTGGATGCGCTCCTGTACGCGCTGCTCCTTCTCCTCCTTGGTGAGCTTCTTGGTCTTGTACTTCTTGGAGATCTCCTTCCACTCCTCCTTGGTCTTCTTAGGAGCATCGCTGTCGGCCTTCTTGAAAGGGTCCTCACGGATGGCGGCGTGAGCCTCAGTGTAGAGGTCCTCAAGACCCTCAGCCTCGACGTCGTCGTCGACGTACTTCTGGAACTGACTGCGGAAACGCTCCTCATCGTCGTCGGCGAGGGTCTCCATGTACTCAGCAACGTGGCCACCGAAGATGTAGTTTCGGAGGGTGTCGGCATCGAGCTCCTTGGTCTCCATGTCGTAACCGGGGAATCGCTTCTCGGAGTGGGGGACAAGGATGCCACCGTCAGAGGCGCCCTTCATGGCACCGAAGACACGGGCACCAGTGGAGGTTCGCTTCAGACCAACATCGAGGAAGACCTTGAAGGGACGGCGCTCGCCATCGTCGGTCTCGGCGGCCTCAGTGAGCTTGAACTCACCGTCAGCCTCCTCGACACCAGTGAAGTCCTCGTCGAGGCCGAGCTTCTTGAGGGCACGGCGGGCGATGAGGAGACCGGTAGCGTAAGCGGCGGCCCAGTTGGTGAGACCGTGCTCGATACCGTAGGCCTTGAGCTCGTGCGAGTAGGCAGAGACGAAGACCTTGTCGCCAGAAATCTCAGAGGTCACGATCTGGCAGATAATGTCCTTGTTGGTGAAGCGGACGACCAGGCGGTACTTGGGAGCATTGTACTTGTTCTTGGCCTGGGTGATGAGGCGCTTTCGGGCGTAGTAATCGGTCTTGCCCTGCTGGCGGCGCTTGTACTTGGTCTGGTAGCGGCTACGAGATTGTCAGCAATTTCTCTAGGTGGAGAGAAACTCAGTGTGAACTCACCTGTAGTACGCGCTGTTCTTCACCAACTTGTGGAAAACCTGTCACAAAATCCCCGAGTCAGCAATTTGCGCTTCAGATGCTCTTCTCCTTCCGAAGCAACTTGCGGTGACTCTTTCAGAGCAATTGGCATTTCTACCGTAAATGAAAAAACACCAAGGGAGTTCTTCAGCGAAGATACTCCCTTGCGATAGGCCTCAACTTACCATCTTGACGGTATTTGCTCAACGACGACTTGAGTGTTGAAGTTTGGAAAGTTGGTGCTGAGAGAGGAATAAGCCGTAAATTCTCAATGGTGGGGGATATTATCATAGCCCTAATCAATCCAGTCCGGACCTGGGTTGGGGACGAGACATAGCCGGTCACGTGCCAGTGGGCTTATCTTATCTTATCTTATCTTATCTCGTCTCCCAGACGCCAACCTAGATGGGGGATCTGCCGAGGCTCCTCGGATACCCCAAGCCTCGGTGGAGTCGTTGTTGGGATAGAAGATGGCAAGAATACGTCAAGCAGTAGTTAGATGGTTGAGTTCTTACATATTTCAGATTCTTATATTCACTGTCTGGTCGCGTTTAATAAAGCTAACCCTTTCCATTTGTCAAACCGGATATAATGTCAGAGTCTAAGCCTAAAGTTCTGTTGTTTGACATCGGGGGTGTTTGTGTAAGTGATTCGAGACATAGTGTTTACCGCCGATTGCACTTTGCTTCTCAATCCTCTGGGCGCCTCAACTCCAGACATATACCTAGTCAACTATTCCACATACATGGTTACTGACTCCTCCAGGTCGTTTCCCCTTTCCAAGCAATCCTCGATTATGAGTTAAGCCTTGGGATCCCTCCAGGGTGGGTCAACTATTCAATATCCAGCACTGCGCCCAATGGCTTCTGGCATCGTTTGGAAAAAGGAGAAATCGAAATGAATGAAGAGTTCTTCAAGGGCTTCAGCCGAGACCTCCATGATCCCATCAGATGGGAGGCCTTCTACAGGCGGGAGCAAAACAAAAATCCCAGTCTCCCAAAGGAAACCCCTCCTGTTCCCTCGATCGATGGAGAATGGCTTTTCAACGAGATGATGACCGTGTCTAATAACCCCGACCCATGGATGTTCCCAGCATTGAGAAAGCTGAAGGAGGACGGGCGATTCATTCTCGCCGCTCTGAGTAATACGGTCATCTTTCCGCCTGGACACAAACTCCAGGTGGACCATTTCTTTGACGAGCCTGTGCGGCAGATATTTGATATCTTCATTTCTTCCGCTCATGTTGGAATGCGAAAGCCAGATCCGGCCATTTATAAGCTGGCTCTCGACCGAGTGAACGAATTCGCGAAAGCCAATGCTTATTCACCTCGGGGGAAAAGCTTGAACTGGAAGGTCGGTATCAAGGCAGAGGATGTGATTTTTCTCGATGATATCGGGGAGAATTTGAAGGAAGCACGCAAACAAGGACTGCAAACAGTAAAAGTGAACCTTGGTCGAGCATTCGAGGCCGTTGATGAGCTGGAGAGAGTGACTGGGCTGAAGCTCGCTGGTGATCATCCAAGGATATCCATTGAACGAAAGGTTCAGAAAGTCAAGGCAAAAATGTGAGATAGATTCAAGGACATTCGGGAACACTCGTATATCAAGCCTTGCTGGCGATATAGACGTAGAGTATATCAGATACCTCGACCTTGCCATCAACTGCAGCATTGTGCCATTCCTCTTTGAAATATTCTCTCCCTTGAACTCTCAACTCTTCCGTTACAATCGAGGCAGTCATAGGGCCATTGACAACGTAGTCAAACTGCTCATCTGCCTTGTCGAGACCTAGATACATCGAGCCGAGCCCAACGACCTTTTCCAAAGTCCCAACCATTTCAACCACAAAACCACAACTTTCCAATAACTCACTAAAAGACTCTTTAGACTGGATCCAGCTTCGGTTGGAGGGGAATGGCATGCCCAATCGGCGAGCGACTTTCTCTAATAGCAGGCCTGAGCGAAGGTTATACTCGTGGGTAATATCGATAGCAACTGTGCCGCCTGGCTTGAGATACTCCCGCCAATGGGCGACAACTTCCTGCGGATTTTCGAACAGAACAAAGGCATTTGAGCATAGAATGAGATCAAAGCTGTCCCTGTCTACATTTGGACAACCGGTCAAGTCAGTGACGCTGTGTCGTACAAGTTTCAAGCGACGATGCAATGCTTCGTCGTGATCCAGCTTCTTGCGTGCTTCCGAGAGCATCGCTTCAGTTATGTCGACACCGATGACAATACCGTCATCGCCGACGTGCCTTGCTGCAATGACAGCCTCCAGGCCAGTTCCACAAGCGAGGTCGAGAACGCGATCGCCCGGTTTGATGGGAACAAGTTCCATGAATCGCTTGCTGTAGTCGGGGTGCCAAGAATCCTCATAGTTGGTTGCTCGTTCAGTGTACATGCGCTGAGCGGCATCTGATTGACTTTCGGTCGCAGGCATGACGAGAGTGTTTGTACCTAATCAGAATTGTGAAGTTGTGGGGGAATCAGCCAATACAGACCGATTCAACAGATGGGGCTATCTTTGTGCTTCTGAGAGTCAGTCGTGAGATATGTTCTTAGTTGACAGAAGCGGAGTGTTGTTACACCGATTACTGTTGTATGCCTTAGTACTCCGTACCTGTCTAGTATTCTCGTTGATTGGCTCCTCATCACCTCTCAACTTGTCCATCAGTTACAACTGCGAATCACCATAATTCAATTAGACAAGGGCGATTCTATCTCCATATCAGCTCCCTCCAAGTCATTCATAGGGATGATGATTCAATCCAGGTCGCTTCTGCAGAAGTGACGACATGCTAGGGGAACTATCCCCACAACTCGCAACGGCCCGTCCGCGTGGCTGTGATGCGATCCAGATGCCACCAATATCTTCAGTATCACTGACGAACGCCCCATAAGTGGTATTGCGCATTTGAGAAATATACCAATTTTAGAAAGGGAACGACGACTCGATATGACTCGAAGCGCCCTCGGATGCCTCGTGACCCTTGATGATACGACTCGCAGGGGGCGCAGAGGTTTCGAGACAAGGGTAGTAGAACCAACTGCATAAACTAGTCAGTATCTCCCAACATCCATACCTTGGAATGGCACACTCGCTGGCCTGGCTCTTTATCCCTCAGACTGGAGGCAGCCGCCCTCTGAAGCCTCAGTTGTGATTTGGGCCAAGGTAGAGAGAGGTCAGTATGTCAGTGATGCTCTTGCCATGACTGAATGTGCGTTGTAAGTGAGGTGGGAAATCAGACTATCACAGACGGAAAGAACTATATAAGGGAAAGCAATAGATCATAACTCCCCTCACCAAGAACATCATATCGTCCAAAATCTCTCTACTCAGACTCCACCCAGCTGAAGTCCTCCCCGGCCTGTTTTCACGACCACCGTCTGTGAGGCAGACACATCGTGCAGTAGTAGAAACATTGGAGGCCCTCCTCGCAGACACTGCCCCCAAGAGGCGCGGGCGCCTAGAGATACCCTCATCAGGTTATATACCTGCACTACAAGCGTCATGTTGGCATAGAAACCATCTCCAGCCTTTCCTTCTTGCAGCTCTATCCCAGTAAGCTCGAAGCTCAGCTTCTGGGAATGTCCAATATGACCCCTACCACTTCCAACATTTCTTGGCCAACTACTACTGCCTCCCTCTGCGAGCTACTCAACATCAATACTGACGTGAAAAAATGCCATGCCTTGACGAAGAAGAATGCTCGTTGCCTGAATCCAATCAGCAAAGCCAACTCGGCCCTCATCACTTGTCTCTTGGAGAAAGTCATTACTCGTGGAAGCTTTTCTGCTGCTCAGGCCACACTCCAAGAAGTCTCTTACTTGATCATGTGTCAGCATACCCATCAAGAAAAAGGCCCTGCTCGTTTGGCAGAGTGGGAGACAGTCTTTAAGTCCCTTAAAGTGGTGCTTATCAAGAATGAAGACAAGGAAGATAATCTCAAACCCGAGAAAGAAACAGATAATATGTCACCAACCACTGCTGTCATTTCATCGCAACCAAAAATTCAATTCAAGAGCAATACACCTATAACTACTCCAACTCCCCGTCGCAGACCTCAGTCGTCCCCTTCCACTCCAACAAAACCGTCCCCAAAGCTCTTACAACCCAAACTACTTTCGCCTAAGAGCCCCAAAGCCTCACATGAGTTCGAAGACTTCTCCCGTCCCCGCTCGACCCTAGAGACTAATAAAGCGATGAAAAAGCTACTCCTTAGCTCATTGAAGGAGCAGGAGACAAAGAATGGAGGCAACATCTACCTCTATACCTATCCTGAGAGCTACCACGACGCGCATCCCTATATCAAGATTGGCTTTTCTCAAAACGTCAGAAAGCGCATGCAAGATTGGAAATACAGGTGCGGCTACGACGCGAAAGTGCTCGGTGAGTTTCCGGCCGAGCACTACGTCAAGGTTGAGAGAATTGTACATGCTCAGCTCTGGAATCAAAGGAAGCGAGAAAAAGCATGCCCAGCTTGCAACGTTCGCCACCACGAGTGGTTCAAGGTCGACGCTATGACTGCCTCAAAGATCATTGCCTTGTGGACCGGCTGGATGAGACGAGAGCCATATGATGAAGAGGGCAATATCCTGGATAAATGGCGTGTCAGGGTTGAGGGCCTTGACATGGCTGATCCTGATTGTTGGGACTTGCTCGTCAAGGGGCTTTTCGATGATGATGTCGAAGAGTCTGAACTGTCCGAAGGAGATAGCTTTGCATGGTCAAGTGATGAACAGTCCGAGATCTCCGAGGAAGATACTTTTAGAGGTTATGATACTGACAAACCTGAGATTACTTTCACTGACGACGAATCTGACGATGAGGCATATGTGGAAGATCATGAGCGATAGAGTCATTGTATTGCCGGATATTTGGCGCGGTTGTAAGATATGTGTGGCTGATCGTGGCATCTTATAGGAGTTATGATGGTGTTTTCTAAAGCTTTTTTTCTTCAAGATCAACTATGATACCCTGCATTCTGATGTTCACTTTAACCGCCACTCGTCCATGCATTAATGAGATCATAGGCACGTCTTTAGAGCCCAGTGGTCTGCACAGGACAGGCTACAGTGAAAGGTAAATCAGAGATTTTAGACCTTCCATGGCATTTCTTCCAAGAGCCCTAGAGACCAAGTCGGTTTCAATACATCCTGATATGTATCTTCCCCAACATCTCCCCACAGTCCCTGAAATCTGGACTCGAGCCAACATTTTAGCCAGCGTATTTCCTTTGCCAGTTTCGATGTACTAGTCATGTCGTCCGGAGACTCTTCCTCAAGTGTTGAAAAGACGAATCGTCTCACCGCTGCCCTGCTCAATCGTTCGGCTGCTTCATAACGTGACACCATCTGATCTAGTATGTTGGTGAGATCCAGCGTCTGTCGAATCGACCGAGTATTCCAGTCAGGAATCTCAACTAGAAGTAGGTTTGCAGCTTGTAACATGACATATATAATTTGGTCGTATGTGAGTATTGAACGGCGTAATAGCAGATCAACGGGCGAGCCAAGGAGAATGTCGAAAAAAGACTGCATTGCGTCAAGGCAGTTGCTTAAGCATGTCAAAAGATAGACGAATTGAGGAACGCCCTCATCAGGGTGGCATGCCACGATAATTGCTGGCTCAAAGAGACGCACTAGGAGATACAGACGGTAAAGCTCAAACATCTGACCGTATGTTTCGATATTGCCATTGGGGGCTGACTCTGCTAGACGACTCAGGTCATTGCGAAAACGACTTCCAGTTCCTTCGAGAAGGACAGCATATGGGCTTAACAGCGGGCGCTCATGTGGCTTGCCAAAGCTTCTTGAAAGTCTCTCACCCATCTGAACGAACCGAACAATATACTCTATTGAATGATCAGATGAGGTTGCCTGTGCTTGGGAGACAATCTTGAGATAAGTCTCCATGTAGGGTATGTCGAGAGGGTTTCGTCGTGATTGTCTCGTTGAAATACTGGAAGCTCTTGTTAGATAAGAAATACTGGTTACTGGTAGACTCACATTGAGAGAACGCAATAAAGTCCGAGAACAGCTCGTATTTCCCCCAACAGGTTTGTCATTTGTTCATTGTTAGATGTTCCTGAGCTCATTGTTTGAGCCGATGACATATCTTGGGTAACACCCAAGTTATGTGCATACCCAAGGGCAAGATACGCCAGATTGGTGACCTGACTGTTGTCGATGTGACACCTGTGCGCCCTATGAATCATCAGCATGAATTCCACCACCATGATATCAACCTACCAAGCAATAATCACCAGTACACCCTGCAGTATGTCCAAGGTCTTATCTTCTTCAACCATTACCCTAAAGCTCAGATATGCGAGTATGCTGCGTCTTGCCTTGGCCACCTCGGCTTCAGATAATGGCGCAGCAGCAATCATTATAGCACGAAATAGAAATGGGCTGCTTTTGTGCAGTGATTCTGCAGTGTGATGACTCCCGACTGTCACGAAGGGGAACTGTGAGGTGAACTCTTCATGGAAGAGGCTAAGAACTTGAGCTGCTTGTGGCCATGATAGCCCAAAAGGAGGCTGCGAAGTGCCTCTATCTGAAATTGTATTTGTCTGGGCTGAATTCCTGGAAGACTTGTCATATCCCAGTACTTGCTGGTTGTTATCGCTGTCTCGGCCCGGCTGCTGTGCTCGGTTTCTATGGCTTAAAGCAGTAAGCTCTGGCGAAGTAATTGTGTCCATAGTGATGACTTGTTCTTGCTCTTCGGGAGTTATAATGTTCATCGTAATCAGCTTTACGTCTCATACATGTTCGCATCGTCATACCCGTTTACGTGGTTGATTCTGCGAGGTCTTCTCAGGCCCCTCGTATCCTGCGGGGAGCAGTCCTTCTTCATGGTCTCACACCTTACTCTGTTACTATCAAACAATCATGGGTAGACATAGACTAAGAGATATAGTACCTATCGCAAATATGCTTCTCCAGATTCCCTTCCCGGAAGTGGCATTTTGCTTTGACTCTGGCGCAAGGAGCGCATGCTCGTTGTCGGCGAGGTGGACTGGGATTTCTACCGACCATGGTGACATTTATCAGTAACAATTGAATTCGAGTAGCTCCAAGCCAACTTGTAATCCTGAGACTCAATTCAGCTCGCTTGTCGTTCACAGAAGCCGTCTATCAATCATTACAGTGGCGCAACCGGGATAAAGATTAGCCCGAAAATGCTCCGGCGGGACAGAGTGAATACCTGTACTCATACTTTGTGTGGTACCTCAGGTTAGTACCTAGGTGGTCAAAGGTAGAGTTGACCATTTTCACCAAGTCCCATATCATCATTTCTGTCAGAGAAGAATGACGATGAATGAGATTTATGCTCCATCTACGAAGCGCTCGAATTCAATAGCAATCTTGATCAGTTTCATATACACACGGACATATATAATGAGCAATAAGTGCACCTCTCGCCTTTATCGAGGAGTGCCCTCCCTAACCATCCAGCTCTGGATTGTTGCGGCCAGACCTAACCCCCCTCCCAAAAAAAAGGTATCTATTTTCAAAAAGCAATCTTGTTAAGATGCCGATAGCACTTGTTTCCAGAACGCCACGCACAGGAACGAAACCCCCCCCAAAAAATATCCCATTCCCACCAAGAACACCCAAAGACTCTATTCATCATCCGATATGTCGATGACTGGTGTCGGGGGTGGCCTTGGTTGCCTGCTAGTATGCCCATTAACCGGACCTTTAGGTTGTGGTGCTGGTGAATCGTCATCAGACTCCTCCGGCTCCCATACTGCAGACCACGCACCATCGGGAGCCACTTTGATGTTTCTTGTCCGAGTGTCACCATTGCTAATCAGCGAGCGCCTAACTGCCGCGAGATAATCATCCACCAAGAGACTGATAGGACGTGCATCGAGTCCGCATATTGGACAACCCCATCTGTCCACCAACGAAGGTTCCTCCCCCTGTTGCTGCGGGCCGCCTCCTTTTTGAGGCTCTTTTCCGCTTCTGGTCCCCAAGAACGTTTCTAGATCAAAACATTCCAAGTGCTTGCATTGACCGCCCCTGACAGGAATCGCAACCCTCTGCTTACTGAAAGGGTCTGCCAAGGAGATTGGCAGAGTCTCGTCCTGGACGATGATGTCGTCTGAATCCGAGGGACGCAAGCGACGTATTATCTTGTGCCTCGTTTCCTCTGCTGGGAAGTGCCGCGACTGTATAAGGTCGGTAATCGCCCCATGGCTCATTGTCTCCACTATCTCAATCGCCATAAAATGCTTATACCCCGGCTTGGAATTCTGTTCAACAGCAGGATAGCTGATGGTCATCTTGTTCTCACCCTCAACTAAGAAATCTGTCAACTCCAGCGGTTGATCTTTATGAAAATGTTGTTTTCGTCGCAGCTCAAGGGACTTCGAATTCAGGTCAAAGAAAATATGGCTAGGCCAGCATGTTGCAGACATCACCCAATCTGACTCGGATGGTTCAACTTGTGTCTCGGGCTGCACAATCATACGCAGCCGGTAACGACGAGAGCCCTCGGAATAGTAGCAAAATGGAAGACCAATGCCCTCGATTTTCTTTGCTAACTTTTGTATCTGTTCTTTTGTCACGTTGAAAGACAAAGACCGCAGTCCCCTTTGAGGCTCAAGGGCTAAGGGTTGGTATACTAGCTGTCTGACAAATTGATAATGTCGAATTTTGCCAGGAATCAAGGGAACACGCCTGGGACTGCGTACACCGACGTGCTGCAACCCGACTTGAAGTGAGCCATAGCCATACGGGCTAGCTGGATACTCGGCTTCCGGTATTTGCTGGACCGGGCCAGCCAGTGAATGCGGATAGCTAGCGACCGGTACTTGGTATGCTGGATTTCGTGGCCCAATCGGCTGAGCGGAATAAACATGGGCTGGTGGAGTTGACATCATGTTATATTGAGATGTAGATGCCCTGCGAGGCGGGTTTAATTGATTGTATGCCATTTGAAACTGCGGGGACTGGATAGGCTGGCCATGATGATGAGGGCTCATCTGCGAAACTGGACTAGAGACTTGCGGCGTTCCTGCCAGCTGGTGTTGCGGTGCTTGGTTTTCGGTGTATGTCCCGTAAGGGGTAGGAAGCGTCTGGGATGGATGCGCAAACGAGGCTGCTCGTCGTTGTAATAGAGGATTATTCGGCGGTAAAATAGCCGTTCGCGATGGGCCATTTGATGGAATGATAGGAGTGTTAGTCGTAACAGGAGACCCGCGGTTTGGTAGTATCGGGAGCGACCCAGCGCTTGATGACCTGGGTAATGGATGCTGTGGTAACTGGGGAGACTGGTAGGCAGTGGCAAAATGAGGCGACGATGTTGCAGCATCAGTTTGGATGTGGAGGTGATTTGGTCGTCGCTGTCCCTGCATCCCGCTGACACTGTTGCCTGTCGAAGCTGGGTGGTTGATTACAGACCCCGGGCTTATCACCCTTGGGTCGCCTACTGAAGGCCTAACAGCGAATGCATCAAAATGCGAGGGGAGAGGAGGAGATGAAGCAGGTGCGGTATGCACGGGATAGGACGGGTTAGTTGCTGTAGGCGGTAGCGATTGGATTCCACGTTGTGCAGCTATATGAGCACTCGAGCCTGCAGCTTTTGGCCGTAAGAGTGAGTAGTTTGTCAAAACAGAAAGCGAATCCTGGGGAAACATACTGGATGTTGCTCGTTGCGCCGCCGACATAACGAGGTCCCGATATTTCATCGCAATTGCCTCCCTGGCGCGCTTGAGAGTTTCAGGGGGCGCACCGTGAGCCTCATATGCAGCTTCGTCCACCCTATCCTGATCAAAAATGTCATTCATCGCAGCTGCCACGGGACCGTCATTTACGCCAAGGCTCCTGCGGCTCATGGTGAACAGCATAGACTGTAGACCTTTGGCCCTGCAGCGTAGGACGAATATTAGCTCGGATGCGAGCAAAGGATACTTTCGTGCCTGAACATTTTGTGAGAGCGAATGCCAGATTGTTGCCAGCTGGATGAGAAATGCAGAAATGTCTCTAGCCGCTTCTGTATTGGGGAAAACCCTTGAGAACTCGGCGATGGTACTGGGAAAGTTGGCAAACCATTGCAGATGTGCATGGGACATATGTTCATTCTTCCTAAGAATGGTTTGCGCTACGTCAAAGGCAGCATCCAGCAGGTTTGGCTGCACTAATCCATGGAAGAGCGCATGAATAGGCCCTCTATTTAACGACCAAGCACAAAGTGCCTGGTGAAAAGCAATGTAGAAGAAATCCTCGTTCTGGCATGCTTCCGCCAAGATCCTGTATCGCGGTTTTTCAACTGTTTCATTCAGCAGCCCGGCATGGGCAGCTTGTGCCATGCGGTGGTCGATCGAGTTGGACCATTTTAGACAGATATTTCGGTCCCTAGAATTTCCCGGACTTATTGCTTCTTGGACCCGCGGGCGTTTTGCTTGATGATCAATAGCGGTGGGTGGTCTAATATGCTGCCTCGAGTTCGATTCTAGAGGCACTCCTGGACTTTGAGGGCGTATTTCGATGTGGGAACGCGGCGAGGCTGTTGCCTGAGGAGCCTGATCAGCCAACGTAGGACCTGTCGCCGTAGGTTGAATTGTCGCTTGAGTGACGTAGTTTTGCTGTGGCATAGAGTCCCTGGGCTGCAGGGAGATGGCGGCTGTAGAGCTTGGGTAGCTGGTATTAGTCGCGACGTGTGTCGAGTCGCTTTGGTTCATGTTACTGTCAGAGACTGGCCCCCCAGGCCCTGCGCTTCCTACGTGAGCGCTTGGATCGGGATTAGTGCAGTCGGTTTGATTCGAGACATTCGGGCTCGGTGCGTCGGTCAGCGCCGGAGAGGGTAGGACGGTCGAAGCTCTATGAACCGAGTCAGAAATGTTGGAGAATGCAAGCAACGTCAACGTTGGTGGCGATAGTGCAAATCCTAGAAGGAGATGCAAGGCTACGAGACGCAGCCGAGAATCTGTTGCTTGGCAAAACAACATGCCTGAGAGGATGGGAAGGGGTCTTTAGTTAGGGGAAGATCATATACCTTGCTGGTTCTCCGGCACCTGGTTGCGGTTCGAATGATTGCTCGATCGGGTGATTATCGCGATGTATGTCATTGTCGTTCTGGGTTGGGGGAGCAGCGTCAGACACCTTTCTCTTTTTGTTCCGTTGCCGGGAATTACTGGAGGCTACTGGAGTAAGTCTAGTAGGGTTGGTTGTTGCGGATGGGTCCCCTGTCATCCATGAGCGAGCGCGACCACCAAGAAGGAAATTGACAGTTTGGTTGGAGGAAGCGATCTGTTGAGCATCGGGTGAAGGGATAGCCCGTGACTGATTCGACTTTGAGGTATGTGGCATTTCACAGATGTATAGTGTCTTTTTGTATGAAGATCTGGGTCACGATATAGAGTTGCTGCGAAACCTGGGCGCGGAACACCACTTGAAATCATGCTTCAACGTCGCCGTTTTTTGAAGTAGAGTGCCGCAAAGTCAATCATGGTTCAGCGAAGTGAGTTCGCACGATCAAGGCAGCGAGGGTCGTGAATCAACATCGAGAGCGAAGTGGTTGAGGTGAGTGAAGTCAAGACAAGACAAGTAGCGATGCTGTCAGCGCAGCTCGACGAGCAAAATCAACACAATAGCACAGCCTGCGGTGGAAGAAGTTTGAGGTCGAAGAAAGTTCGATATGAAGAGCAACAGACGTATCAGAGGGTTGAGTGTCCGTAGCTGCGTAGGTAGGATGGTTGGATGGGGGGGATGTGTGAATATTGTTGGTAGGAGGCAAGCGGAGAAACCCTGTGGCATCCTCGCCAACAATTAGGTACCTTATTACTTACCTAGGTACCTACACAGTAGTAGCCCAACTTTAAAAAGTTGCTAATGGGAAAGGTGCAAGGGCAGGCAGTCAAGCCTTCCATGGCAGAAATACTATTCAGGTAACAGAGGAAAATACCTAGGAAAAGGTACCTTGTGTGGCGCCATGGGACCGGCCTTACGAATGAAGGCTTCAGCTACCAACAAACAGACAAAGAAATGAGGGGGGAAAGAGCAAAGTACGACAAATACCTAAGGTAGGTACGCAATACCTACGAGGGTACGGATAGTAGGTACCTTACTGACCTACATCTTGCAGTTCTGAGGAGGTACCTTAGCTGCAGTCAGCCGATATTCAAGTTCTCAAGTGGCTGATAGGTACCTAAGGTACTATACCTACTAACTCAGTAGGTATGTTTGGTGGAAGTCTCTATTCACCTGTTTACAATTGCGCCTGCATGTCTCAGGCCTCCAGCATGAACCATATCCCCCGTTGTGAACTTATTCCAAAATAGATGGTTATTGTTGACGTTTGTACCCTTGAATGTTTTCTTTCTTTTCAAGATGCTCCCCTTCTTACCTAAATTAAAAGACAGCATTTGAATTCAGGCTACTGTGATTTTCGCTCGGACAGTTGCTTGGCATTATCATGTTATGTGATTAAGCGCAACTAAGTTACCCCTAGTAGGTATGGACCCTTCTTTTTCGTCTGAAAAAAATGTGTGAGAACGGGGAGAATGTGATGTGATGTGATCTTGGCATTGACGTTGGCGTTGACTACCTTAGGTTCTCGTTTATCTAAACTCTGGTGAACTAACTTAATAAGGTCCTACCTACCTACCTACCTTGCATAGTAGGATGGATTTGTCCATTATCGTACACCAAAATATTGGATTCGTCGCCGATTATTTGCCTCGAATCGTTGGCTTATATACGCACCGTGTGGAATTCTATTTCTCACCAGACGACGACTTATGTTGCCTGTTGCTTCAAACCTCCAAAAGTATTGTTGTGCACAAACCACATTAGTTTGAAGAAATATAGGTTACACGACCTGCACCGTGCCTTATTTCCTCATGTGAATGGCAAATAACCGGATCTACCTACTAAGGTTGGCTGGTTGATAACCAAAGTCCTGTGAGTTCAAGAACCATGTAATTCCGTTTGTTACAAACCTTCTACTCGCACAAAAGCAGGCACCTACCACGATTCCGGAGACCCGTGATCATGCTAACGTTAGTATAAAGTATCAAGACCGATCAAACAAACCTGTAAGTTGTCATAGCAAGTAAATGCCAACGTTGCGCTATCCTCAAAGATGTTTGTCTGTCTCTCACCCATACCTTTAGTCATAATTGAGCTTGACATGGGTATCAATGGGGCCTGGGTACCTGATTTGAATACCAATAAAGAACAACCAGTTCATTATTGTGCCAGGATCTTTGATTGCACGACAACTACAGAGTGCTAAGTCACAATGGCATTCCTTGCTTTTCTAAATCATTTCCATCGTGAATCTAGGGCCACTAGTGAGCACGTTATGACACAGCACGTAAGTAGTCAGGTCATGTATACTGTCAACGGATGGGAATAGTGAGAACGAGTTCCTCCCATACCTCATTCATATGTCTGAGGTGTTCAACGAGTCTGGTGACTCTGCAATGCCCGTACCCGTGACTGCCGGTCAACAATAAGCTCAAATATTCAGCCATATCTGTTTGCCTTGTCCGACTTGAGAGCTGGCCCTGACCCTGCATTATCACCAGCTTGCTGTATCGCCAGCATTCGCGACCCGTGTACGGATATAACCACTTTATTTTCCAATAATCTTATCTAGGTATCCCACCTACTAGTCGGGCTAGTGATCGCTGCCCTCTTGCTCAAAGCCATTAAGCGCAATCTACAGAGTCAAGACAACGACACCTGCTCCCGCTCATGTCGAGCCCGCTTTGCTGGCATCCATAATATCCTAAAATAGCATCTACAAAGAAAGGCTCGACTGCATCATCCAATCCCAGAGGCCCCAGGACTAACTGGACTAACTAGACTGGAGGGGTCCATTGTATGGAATAAAGTGTTCACTACCTCCACCAGCAAGTCAAGTCCTGTCCCATCACCCGTTCTGCTTCTGCCGAACCGTTAATTACCGGCAGTTTCTCACCTACTTAATTGAATATTTGAACAAAACGAAAAAACCTTGAGTCTTCGGGCGTGCTGTGACCTGGCCGCCTACCACCCTTTATCGAAGCCATATGTTGTTCTATGACCTGGCCACCAGGGAGCAAGAATCGGGGTGCCAAAATAAACTGGTCTAAAGGCTTGCAAAGATATACTTAGCTCGCCCAAGTCTTTTCATCACTTGCATTAGAAAAAAAAACCTCCCCTTGCTGGTAGCACCAATCGCAGCCTTCCACGCTAGGATACCTTACCTAGGCGACATCTCGCCTTTGTCCAGGGACCACCTCACACTTCTTCCCCAACCGCGACAACTGCTCCACCCCAGCAAAGCATTCGTACCTTAGCGCACCACCTCAGCCACGGCCGGGCTTGGTGTCTCCTCAAGCTATTATACCCAACTTACGGAGTACGCATCATCCCCAGCTCTTTCGCTGTGGAGAGTTGAACCGACCGAACCCAGCTCTGGCAATACGGCGACGGAGTATTGGTTCGGTGGATGGCGTACCAGTCAGATATCGTTCTATTTCCCTCACTCTCGAGACAAGCCTCTCTCTTGACTGGCTACCTGCTGTAACTATCAGGCTCGGTCCCGCGCCACCGTCAGGTTCCGCAGAGTTTCCAACCGCCCTTAAACTGCCACTCCATTCCTCCCTGCACGGCCTCAAACGTCCGACATCAACGCAATCGCCTCAACCATCCCCAGCGCATCGCTTCATCACATCATGGCCTCACGAGGCCCCAACGAAGGGTCGTCCAAGCCAGAAGTTGGCGACACCTTGATTGTGATACGTATGTTCATCCTCTGGCCTCCCGGTGTTTGTCTATAGTAACCTCTGATACTGATTTTGTTCCTCAACCCTGCAGATGATTTCCAGGCTCGAAGCTCCGATGAACTCAGTCTTGCGAAGGGAGACCGAGTTGAACTCATAGAACGAGACGACGAGTTTGGTGATGGATGGTTCCTTGGCCGTCATCTGGTCAACAATAATAATGGACTCTTTCCTGAAGGTCGGTGCTCAAAAACGTTGTTCTATACCCCAGGCGAGAACATTGATTGACACTTGGCAGTTTACACTAGGCCAGCCTCAAGAAATATTCCCACAAGCACTTTCAGTGCTTCAAAGGCCCAGACTGCTCAGCAAGAACAGGCCCAGGACTCGATCGCTGATACAGGTACCAAAGAAGAGAACGAGTTGCAACAACCACAAAATAGGAACCCTGTGACATTACCTCTTAATAACGTCAAATCCGAACCCTCACTGGTGTCGAGCGAGCCACCTGTGTTGCCCGCCTTGAGCCAACTAACGACTCAGAATCAGGACAGCCCTGTCTTGCATGAAACGCTCACTGTTATTGACGAGCACATTACCGATTTACGATCACCAGCGAGCAACAGCGGACTCCGAGCGATAGCAAACGATTCTGGAAGCGAATACAGCAGCACCCATCCCGACCAACGAGCATCGTACATACAAGGTGAAGAGACTGACGAAGAAGAGGAGGATTTTCATACGCGAGACGAAGTCGAATCGTGGTCCCCCGATGACGTTGCCGAATACCTTTTTACGTCGGGAGTCGAAAAGCACCACTGCGAGGTCTTCAGAGACCAAGAGATATCCGGTGAGGTTATCCTCGGTATGGATCAGAGCTCACTGTTCATCAAGGCGTTCGACCTCGGGTCTGTAGGCCGGCGCCTCAAGACTTGGCACAAGATCAAGGCACTTCAGGATGAAGTGAGTAACCAAGGCTTGGACACACGACGCACGACGCAAACCTTTGGAAACGATGGTTCAGAAGAAGGCCGTAGATCTCGGAGCCGAGCAAACACCCTAACCAATCGGCCCACTTCTATTCAGACGAGGCGACTCTCCTTATCACAGAATACGCCAAAGGCATCTCCAACATTTGGAGGATCTCATGCGCAAGAGAGCTCTAACCGCGCTAGTCATATCAAGCGGCCATCCGCGGCGTCGATCAGGGAATTTAACCATTCGCGTCGGCACTCTTCGTCAACCGACTTTCGCCAAACTGGCCCTGCTACCGCAAGCCCAGCCGTTCCCGTTCCTAGGATCGCGACATCGGGTACTTTCCCCGGAAGCGAGACTACCCATAAAAAGCAACCATCATTTGACAGAAATTGGACCCTAGGCAACGCTTATTCGCAACCCCCCCAGCGACCCCTTTCTTCAACTGGCCTTCAGGATTTACTTAGCCCATCGGGAGCAGAAGCACAGGATTCTAGTGTCGACGCTGATCGCGGTTACTTCTCTGGAACAGAGGTGGATGGGAGGAAAAGAAACTTGCTGCGAAAGCGCGACAGTAATGCTGAATCGAGAAAGTCAAGCTATGCCGAAGAGCAAAGGGTTAGAAGCGCCACAGCTATGGCACGACAGTCAAGATTTGGTAGCGTGGGGTCTATTGCGGAAGGGGGTATCTCGTCGGCAGCTCAAAAGTACTACGGTATCCAGTCTGGCGCTCATAGGAGAACTGCGTCAGCCGCTTCGGAATCAACAATGAACATGCCACCACCCAACGACGTTCCTTCGCCTACCGTCACCAAACTGGACACTTCAGTCAGTTCCGCTCGCTCAACCGCCTCACCTATGTCATCCAGACATCAAGGTTTCAACTCGGACTGGCTGTCGTCAATGGTCAACAAACCCATTGCCCTGGCTGGAGGAAAGGGTATGCGGGCCATATCTGATAACCTTAGCCTTGATCGATCGAAGGCGTCCACTCCAACGGACTCATCGAACAAAGATTTCTTGGTCGACTCACCTGCGCGAACCGGCTCGACAACTCCATCAGGTGGAGCAAGTTTCGATCTTGAATCGCCTGACACCGCCAAGAGTCCCACTACTCCCGTAACCCAGGTCAGCAAGAAGGCTGGCAAGAAGGGCAAGAAGGAAACAAGCGCATACACCCGCGGGCTACTCAAAATCTCGCCAAAGGAAGCAAGCAAAGATGCCGACTATAGTGGTTGGATGAGGAAGAAGAGCTCCAACCTCATGACAACCTGGAAGCCTCGTTTCTTTGTTCTCAAGGGCCGGCGGCTGGCATATTATTACTCTGAAGATGACGACCAGGAAAAGGGACTCATCGATATCTCGTTTCATCGAGTTCTACCAGCGGACAACGAAAAACTCACAGGTCTTCATGCTACGATCACAAGCCTTGGAGGTCAGTCAATGCCTGCGCCCCAGAATGGCGATGACAATTTGGAGAAGGGAGATGACTCCATCTTTATTTTCAAGCTGGTTCCTCCCCGAGCTGGTCTCTCCCGGGCTGTGAACTTCACAAAGCCAACCGTTCACTACTTCGCTGTTCCCAATCTAAAGCAAGGTCGTCTATGGATGGCGGCCTTGATGAAGGCGACAATTGACCGAGATGATACGAAGCCCATCACTACGACATACCAGCAAAAGACAATTTCTCTTTCTAAAGCCAAGCAGATGCGTCATCGTCCACCGGCTCTGATGAACCTCGACGAAGGGGCCGAAGAGGACGCTGGCACGGCCCGAAAGGAAGCCAACGGCCTGGGAATCTCATACGACGAAGCTGACAGCGGTGTTTCTGGCGTCGACAAACTCGCGGGCCAAAAGGCTGAAGAAGCCAAGTCAAACCTCGAGTCCGAGAAAGAGCAAGAGAACCCACAGACAGCTTGACCGATGCCATGCACACGACATTACTTACAAATTTCTTTTTAATTGGTGTGAGGCGTATCTGGTCTTTCCTTAACAAAACTTCCCTTACACATTTTCCTTATCCTCTTCTCATATAGAAGCTTAATCCTTTTCTTTTTACTTGATACCTCGGGCGCAGGGGAAAA
Organism: Fusarium subglutinans; assembly: GCF_013396075.1. Taxonomy (NCBI): domain Eukaryota; kingdom Fungi; phylum Ascomycota; class Sordariomycetes; order Hypocreales; family Nectriaceae; genus Fusarium; species Fusarium subglutinans. The sequence goes on from NW_023502158.1 coordinate 98,920, forward strand.
CTGGAAATCTCATTAAGATGTGGTGATGAAACAAACAGAGGTGGATGGAATGCAATGCAGTGGAAAGTGGAGGAGAATCTCAGCTCATCCCTTTGGTAGTGGATATGCACGGGCCGAGACAGGCGAACAAGAACGAACAAGAATGTCATGTTACAAGAGACAATGATGATGAGGACGGCTTTTGTTACTGGCACTTTTACAAACATGAATGTCTTAGGGATGATTTGCTGAGCTGGAGAAAATGAGCGTCCCTCTGGACGGCGTACGTGCTGGTGGTATGAAATCTTGTTTTTCTCGTGGTCGTAATGTGAACAGAGATCTTTGTATTTGAGTAACACAAACCTATTGTAATCGAGAACCACCTGGACTGGATGGAGAACTTTCTGTTGAGCAGAGAATATGGGTTGAGCTGGGGGGCCGTGCTGCTGTTACGCTGTGAAGTTCACGTAGTCTCACGCGGATGGGTCGAATGCAGAAAAATGTTCATGAAATATCGAATTGGATAAGACGATCGCTTGCTCTAGAGGTATATGAGACAAGAGAAGAAAGGGGCATCAATGGCCCCAACAAGAAACTCCATGTACCTTTTTGGATCAAGCTTCTTGGCTCGACATGTGACCCTATCATGAAAAGAATGCCCTAAAGCATAAAGGGTCCTTTGCTTTGGGACGGTAGAGCTTTGGTAAAACAAGTCCAGCGCCCCTGGGTCGTATTCGTCGTTAGACCATCCAAACGCCATGAAAAGCATTGTACCCTACTCTAGTATTCCACTACCTCTTTCTAACCCTCGCCGTATTCTTGAACTTGACTCTGGTCAATCCAGAGGTGGCAGCTCAGTGACTGTAACAGCAACAACATCAAATCTCGATCTCAAACCTTCTGGTTCATACCCGTAAGAAGCTGCCGAATGGATTTCATGAGGTGCAGCTCGATCCCTTCGAAATTGCCAACAGCCTCACCCTCACCAGGGGGTGGGACAATGCTAGCGTCTGCTATGCCTAGTACTCGGTCAATAGCGGACAACGTGACGGCCTCCGCTTTAGCTTCGCCAAGTTTTGGGTTGAGAGCTTTGACCGAGACATCCTTGAAGCCATTGATGGACGCAAGGACTCTGGCATCAAAGAAAGGCATCGTCTCGGCAGCAGGAGGGGAACCAGAAGAAGCGGGCCCAGGTGTGGGACTCTTTGATTTCATGTAGGCATCAAAAACCTGGCGGATGCCTTTCATGCAAATCTCCTCCATTTTGTCGTTCTCGGTCGCCTCTTTTTTAAGGCCGATGCAGCGGTTGAGTGCTGACATAACAATCCCCTCGGCTCTGGGGTTACGAGCCTTCTTAAGGTTTTCGATCAGGCCACTCTTCAGCTTGACAACCGCAGCGAGCAACTTGGGCTCGATGGCATAGCGGGCTGTGGGAGACGCTGCTGAAACCGACGGGGTGCGGTTCACAGGAGTGACAGGCTGTTGTTGCGCCTGTGGCGGTCCTGTTCCAGGCACAGTCTTCGCAGCAGCAGCCAGAGGCACTGAGGGATGGGGATGGTGCTGCTGCTGCTGCGCAAGGGGTGCACCAGCAGGAACAGCTGCAGCATTGGCGTGCCCTTCCTCACTCTTGATCAGTGTGTTTGCTGGCGGTGGTGGCCGTGGTGCGTATGGCGAGCTGTAAGTGCCTTGCGGGGGCACCCCAAGCTGTGGGCGCGCAGGGGCTGGCGGAGGTCCGTAACCTGGTGGTAGCTGTGCTGGCGCTGGCGGTTGTGATGCCACCGCTAATGGAGCTGGTTGACCAGGCGTTGGTGGTGATGCAGACGCACCATATGGCTGCGCTGGCCGTCCTGGCTGCGTCTGCTGTGCTGCATAAGTTGGCATATGATAACCCGGAGGTCCTTGGCCAGGGGGATAGCCAGTAGCTCCAGGTGCCATATGCTGGGCATTATAGGTATACGGAGCTGGATATTGACCATACGCGTGTGTTGGTGCACGATCTGGTGACGATGCCTTTCTCTTCTTACCAGCATCGAGTTCAACACCTGGAACACGAGACCAAAGGTTCGTAGTCTCATCTTTTCTGAAAGCCTCATTTCCAATAAGATTATGGCGCACACTGCTTTCCCAACCTTTCGTTTCTGTATGGAAGTAGAACCAGGGATATCTCTGACAAATGCGCTTGTAAATCTGTTTGAGCGTAAGACCGTCCGGTCCAGCCGCGGTAAGCGTTTCGTCGATAAGTACGCCATAGTTCTTGTTTGGCTTTTGGAGCTGTTCTTCGGTGTAGTCCTCGATCTTGAGCTCCAAGGGAGGGGATTTTGGTCGAGCTTTTTTCTCCTTCTTTTCTCTTGCTCGCCTCTCTGCATCTGAACCTTCAGCACCATCCTCCCGAGGCTTGCGAGGTTTGTACTTGCGTTTTTCTGGTCTCTCCGAGGATCCTTCCGGTAAAGGATGTTTTCGGGGCCGTCCGACCTTACGTTTGATCGGCGGCTCTACTGGAGGTGCCTGTGGCAAGGTCTTCTTGGCCATCTCTTGCTGTTGCTTCTTTAGCAGCCGCTGCTCCCGTTTTGACATAATGCCATTCTTGGGTGGCCTGCCAGGTCCCCTCTTTTTGGGTGTTTGATGCATCAAATGTCCTTGATGCGGATCAAGCATGCCATCCTGCTTCAATCCGGATTCTACTCCTGCAATTGTCATGTCATCGATGTCCATGTCCATGTCCATGTCCAAGTCCATGTCCATTTCCGCATCCATTTCACCATCTGCCTCCTCTTCCATATCAGCTTCAGCCTTGGCCTCCTTTTCTTGGACTGTCTCCACTGTTTGGATGGCTGCTGGCTCCTCAGCTTCTGCTTCGGCCTCAGCCTCATCTTCATCGCCGTCACCAAAGTCAGGAGACTCAGGTGGGCTGGCCACATCAGACAGTTCATCACTCGTGTCTTGAATTTCGCCGTTACCGTGTGCAGACTCGAAATCGAAACTCATCTCTTTCCCGCCCTGCGCGTGTCGCTTTTTGAGGGTCATGGCGGGTTCTTCCTCGATATCCTCCTCGGCACCCGTTCGGCCCCTCTCAACTCCATTGATGAGAAACCGAAAGTCGACGTCTTTGATCTGCAATCGATCGCCGCATCGCAGGACGAGCTTTTCACGATTGTAGTGCACATCTTCACAGAAGAAACCATTTTTATGCAGGGGTATAGCTTCGAAGACACCCATGTCTTGATTGTATGCGATCTTCAAATGCTCCCGGGAAATTGCTTTCGTCTTGGAGGCAATGTTTGGACCTGGTGAGTGAATACCAATGAACGGAACATGGTATGGCGAGGGACGCAGAGAGCCCAGATCTACTGCTGCAGCGCCAGGCGTATGAGAAACATATTGTCGGTTAGAAATCATGTTTTCCTGAGCTTGTGCTGTCGCTTCATCCAAGTCGTGCTGTGATGATCCCTGTGTACTCGTCTTACGCCTTTTTGTAGGTCGGGGGTTTTCCCCACTATCTGATTCGGGACCCAGCATGCCTCCCTCTTCACTGACATAGGATTTGCTGAACTTGCTTCGATCTGGATGTATCGGGGAAGGTGGTGGGAGACCTAGGTTCACGTTCTCTTCCGTGCGTCGCCGATACTCTTCCGTGCGTCTTTCGTCACGGCGTGCCTGCTCCAGTGCACGCTGATCTCGTCCAATTATGACAGCATAGGTGGTCATCTGAAATACGCTGTCGGCAAATTCAATACGTGCAAAGGATTCAAGAGCCTTGTGAGAATCTGCTTGGCGGGTCGAATTTGTCGGGGCGATGCCTTGGAAAGACTCGTCTAACGGGTTGGGCAAAGTGACTTGAGCTGGTGTGACTGTGGGAGGTGGTGACATGGCTGTGGCGGCCCCTGACATTGTAGCCAGTGCCATCATCATGTAAGCGTGCTGGTCGATGGTAGGCATCGATGTTGCAGCATAGGGAGTCGACGGCGCAAACTGTTCTCCCAAGTTGTCGGCCTGCATCTGTAGCTGCAAGGGTGTAGATTGTTGAACTTGATCAGCATTTAATGTTGCAGCCGCATCGCGAGGGGCTGAAACACTGAGCATGGTGTGATCACCAGGGTTAGCATTCACATGGACTGAGGCCGTGGTGTTCGATGGCATCTCCGGCTGTTGCTGTGATATTGATGTGGTAGCATTAGCAGCTGTGGGAGAAGCGCTCGGGACGCCGTGAGTCAAGGGCGGCGTAGATGGTGAAGGTCGCGAGTCTGACGCTTTTGCTGGGGCAGAAGATGCTGATTCTTGTTCAGCGGTTGCGACCTTTGGCGCAAGAGCAGCCGAAGGCTCTTCGGGCGAAGGATTTAATGCGACTGTTGGGGGAGGAGCAGATGCAGTTGGGATGATGGCAGTCGAGGGAGGCGCGGGAGTGGATGTGGAAGTTGAGTTTGAAGAGTCGAAATTCTTGGCCACGGTCGGAGAAGAAGAAACCCCAGCAGAGTTTCCGTTTGAATTTGAGCTTGAAGTTTGAATCGAGGCAGAAGCAGAAGCAGAAAGCGCTGGAGGTTTGGCCGCTGCCGAGTCAGCCACTTTTGAATCGCGGTTCTCGTTGTTGCTCGTCGGTGAATGCGAAGTCGCGTTCATCTTTGTCGCAGATGGGGTGGGAGTCACATTTGATGGCGTCGCAGCTGATGAAGACGCATTTTGTGGTTGTGGTTGTGTTCTTGTTTCTGTTTCTGTTTCTGTTGATGTCGTTGCCACGGTCCTGGATGCGACAGCCTGGGTATCTCTGTCGGCACCCAGGCTGTTCTGCAGGCCATTCAGGCCAGCAATGGACGAAGTCATCGCTGCTCGTGCGACCAGCTCCTTCGTCACTTCGCCCTCACCTCAGGGTGTAATCCAGAAGGTATCGCCGTTGGCTGGAGACGGGGAAAATAAAAGGTTCAAGCGGGCGAGGCTTTCTGGGTCCTTTGAGCCGCGATAACTGCGATGGTCAGGGCGGGCAAGGCTGCACGTTTTGATAGGTCAGCTGAGGGGCTTCCTTCCTTCACGGACCCCGAGTCTCCTCTTACTTGCTAAATTGGCGGTTGACCGCGATGTTTTGCGCCGCTAGTACACTTTGGGAAATCAGGAAGTCGCAATCACGAATATGACCTTGTTGGGTTGCACTCCCAGGCATTTACTTGTGTGAAAGATTGAAGGCACAAGCTTCGATATTGTTCTAACAAGAGGCACGTAGAGAAAGATATAGAATACCTACCTTTGTAAGTTAGACGCCTCTGATAAGTAAGTGTGACCTCAGGCAAAAGCCTTGCTGCGTCTTCCAGGTTTCCTTGATCGAGACGTACACATACATGGTGGTACATGAGTTCCTTCCCCGCTGTCAGCCACCTACTAACCTACTACCTAACCATACCTAACCTGAGTTGCAGGTTTAATTCTTATTGTTCAGGAACCAAAATAGAGATCTCTAGGAACAATGGAATGCTTCAACTTTCATACTTGGGGTCAGCAAACGCCGTCCTTATTCATTTTGCCGAATCCTCAATAACAAAAAAACATATAACTACCTAATATTCAATGTCACTCTGATCTAGCCCCACTTTATGTCCTGATGAGTCGCGTTTGTTCGAAGACTTCAGTTTACCAATTCTAGTGTTGCATCTCATTCACGTTTCTGAGGACTCTCATTTTCGTATATGACAATTTAGTTGGCGCAGTAGTGCAATCTTTTACATTTGAAAATGACATCCCAACGAGTTACATTCACGAACTACCTAGGTTATACATGCTACATTCCATCCTCTTTCTTTGTAACGCATGACTAGTATATTGAGAAGCCTATCGAGGCTCACGCTTTCACAAAATATTCTGAGCAGAGCTTATCATCTAACATGAATAGCCCGGCAATGTATGGTCAAACTACACCCAACAGATCGAACACCACATAACACACTCTAGGAGCATTTTTTATAACGGATACTAGCGTATAACTTAGTGTCTACGATGTAGACTATACTTTTATGTTCTCATACTACCTGGGAAAGCAAAGATGATCACCCAAAGCCGATGCCCGTACCGTCCGAGGAGGAACAAAACGCCATGCAAAATGCGTATTCATAAGGTCTTCGTAGCATAAAGCGAAAGCGCCAAAAAAAAAATCAGTGAAGCAGGGCATCATGCTCGGTTGAAAATACGCGGTGCGAGTGTCGCTTTGTCAATCGTTCCGAAAGACGATACGCTCCATGGCAGAGCATGCCTGCAAAGAACCCCACAGCATCGTTCCTGAAAGCGAGAATTCCAGCAGTGGTCATGAGCATGACAGTCCATCTCTCCAGACGTTCATCATCTGAAAGATCGCGTTGTCGACGAGGTCCCTGACCTGCAGCCGTGTTCCATAAGTCGGAGGCTCCTTGGTTGAGACTGTTACCCACCTTAGCGAGCTCGAGACCCGCTGCTATCACCATGATGCCAAGAAGACTCTTGGGGTAGTGTTTCAAGAGATCTACGAGAGTTTCGCCAAACATAAGCCCCAGTACTAGCTTGAAAGCTCCCAGTATAATGATGCTGGAGCCGCTTCGAGCCCCGAAGCGATATTGGGCGGCCAACCCTCCGGCACCATGGCAGACAGGCATACTTCCGAACCAGGTGCTGCTCAAGTTCATCAGCGCAACGCTGATCCCGATTGATGTCACTGAGGGAGTGGGAAGTTCGGGTAGAAGATCCTGGGATAGTGCACTGACGGCGATGATAGAATTGAGTGTGGTTAGAGGCAGTTGTCCGATGGCCATCCACAGGGCAGGCGAATCACCCCTTCCGACCCAGTGCGGCATGGCAAAGCGAGGGTGCCAAGCATAAAGCCACGGGAGGCTCTCGTGAGAAATAGCGACCTGTATAAAGGCTAATAAAAGGGCGAGTATAAAGAAGATCAATGCATAGGGGAACCGGGAGAGCTTTTGTGTGCCAATTAGAACGAGGAAGGCGATCAAAGCCCATACACGGTTATCAAGAGCTGGGTGGCCCCAGTGCAGAGGCTGAAGCAGAGAAGATCTGGCACCAAGAATCAACGAGAGACCTGCTCCCAACTGAATACCTTTTACTACGGGGAGTGGTACAACACGGACAACTCCCTTCAGGAGACCTGTAACACTCATGATGAGTACGGCAGCGCCAACCCATTGGCCTGCAGCCGTGACGACACCCATGGGAGAGCCATTTTGGATGGCTGCTGAGGCAATAGCCTATACAGTAACACATGAGGTAAGCCTTGATGTAATTTGGCACGAACAGGCTGCTCGGATACTCACCTTCATGGGCTGAACAGGTAAAGGAATACCATAGAATACGCCAGTGAGGATATTGAACAACCCCGTGAACACCAGTGTACTTCCCAAGTCGATGGATCCTTGTGCGGCCAAGGCAATCATCAAAGGCAGCAAGGTGCCAAGATCGCCCAGTGACCCCGATATCTCAGCCCATGGCGCTGTCCGTAGAGTCGTGAAGTTGTTGCGGTTGAGACGCCGTAAATCATTCGCCCACGAAGGTGCCATCTCACGTGCGTTCGACTGCTATGGAGGATACACGCGCTTCTAGGCAGTACTGACTTGGCGCTCGGCGATCACTATTCAATCTTGAACTTGCGATCAGATAGACCAGGGTGGTGGAAGGTGTTAGGTACCTTTGTACATAGGTTGGCTGTATATCCTAAGTTCTCGGCCTAATATATGCGTAGTATTAGGTGCTTACAGGAATAGAATGGTCAGGGCGATCAGTGAAAGATTGGCGAGCAGGGTCTAACAATGACGACGATCTAAGTTGAGAAGGTGTATTCGAGTCGCCCGAATGATCCTGGACTACCTGGGTACTTGTTGATGAAAGAGACGATCGAAAGAATTAGCAACGGAAAATGGCGCAGTGAGGAGTGTTCTTATGAGAGGACCAACATCGTCGAATCCGCTGTATTCCCTTCTATATCTCTTATCAAGGATGTCAGACACGTGTGGGACAAGGCCAAGTGGTCAAGATGTTGCATCTCCGAGGTTCTATCGTGGTCAGCTGCTAGTCCTGTATTACTGTTGATGGACCCATAGGATTGATTGAAGCGATATGTCCTCTGAATGACATAGTGACTACCCTATACCCACATACTATCTCCCATTGTCAGTAAGAATTAGATACTCTTCACGGAGCAATTGAGGGGCAAAAACCTCTAGGTAGCTGCAACCATGAATACCAGTCTGAACCTAAGCATATACTTCTATTTCTTGTTTTATAGTCTGACGAGGAGTGATGCAGGCGTGCATGGACTAGAGATCCGTTGAATGAAGACTTTAACAACATGTGGTCTCGCACAACGCCCTGTGCGCTGATTATCAGCCCCGGGCTTTTAAATGTAGGCAGTATATAAAGTCAAAGTGCTGTTTACCATGTCTAACTGAAGAATAAAGTTCCATAAGAACTTATTGCCAAAAGTTGAGACTATCAGAAAATCAACACGTCTGTGCTACAAATAGCGTCAAGACGAGAAGATTTGCCTCATCATCAACGACACCCGCTACCATCATCTGGAGTCGCTCACAGAAAACAACAAGCAAATCAACGCAAGGACCTACAGGTTTATCATGATTTAATAGGCGGAGAACAACCACATGCGAGTGGATTTCCGGTGCTCAATGTTGGTCAAACCCAGAGCAAAGTGTCGATTATCCACTGGAGACACTGACCACCCCCCAAAATGACACATTGGGACCGTTAGAGCTGCCTCAGGGAGCAAGAAAACTTGACCGAGACTTACATGAGAAAAGGATACTAAAACAAAACTAGCAAAGAGGCCCCTAAGCTTAAGCTAGAGCTGCTTAGATATTTTAATAGCTTAGGAAAGAGGTTATAAGTTTCTTAGAGCCATTAATCCATTCGATATTGCGAGGCATGAAGTCCCAGAGTCGGGTTTATTAGTAACCCTAAGCGATAAAAATGTTTAGGTAAATCTAGCCTATGCTTAGGGGGCTCTTTGCTAAGTTTATTTTGGTATCCTCTTTTTAGACCTTGAGATTTCTTGCTCCCTGAGGCTACCTTACTCCGTAATAAGCCCCATACTTCCGCGGATTCGTTCCTAGCTTGGCGCCGTACGCAGGGTCGGTATTACTATTTCGCAACATTCTCGCTTCTGGAAGGCCAGAAGGCATGCCGAACCCCAGCACATGCAAAAGCCCCCAGATCACCGTGACCGCATGCGCGTTTCTCCAAACTCGATATCTTAGCCCGCCGTGATGTTTGTACCATTTCCTAAGGCGGTTGCTGGCCAAGCTCGACCCCGGCCGCTGGGATGCCTCAATATACATGCATGTGTGTATGTTTTGAGGCGTGAAGGTCTGCCTATTCAGCCACAGCTGTACTCACACGACAGTAATAGCAAAACCTCACCAGGCTGGTAAGGGTTTTTAGGTCGACCCAGGAAGGTGAATCGTTGCCGTGAAGAGGATCTTAGTTACAGCCGTAGAAAAGCACGATAGATATTTCGTAAAGGCGCTCTCCTTCAAGTCTACGCAGTAATGGCCTATGACCTCATCACACTACTAACGCAAGCGGTTGTCGCGCTGGGGTGAACTCCCGGTAATAGCGAGGTGTCCCGGCCACAAGTCGGCAGCTAGGGCGCGAAACCTTGCAGACATAGCCGTTTTATCCCTCGTCTCCAGGACTTCCAGCCGGGATTTCAATCGAACTCTGTGCCTGGAGTACTGACTTCTCAATCCAAAGAGTACCAGCTCACAATCCTGCCTGTGAACAAACCATATCGGACATGAGAAAGAGAACTGATGAGATGTCCATCGAGAGAGTTTCGAGGCTTGTAGTGGCACTTATCCGTATGTTTTCAGTGGTCAGCCATGGGATGTCGACTCTCCACTTTCCGCGCCAAGCCGGCAGACCAGGGCTCTCTCATGATGCTGGTTGACCCATGCCATGAAGTAGCAAACCCATGTTGTGTTATTCAGAGTCGTTAGAAGTTCAACAGGATGAGACTTTGTTCGAGGATGGCGATAAATATTGATCGTGGGCCCTGGTGTTAACAAACTCTTTCATCTCAAGGTGTTCTCCGAGGCGTTGGTTATTGAATGACAGTCGCTCGCAAGTTCGTATGTAGATAGCACCGGAAACAAAGGATGCATTTTTCTTCCCGGCATTGAAACTGGGTCAATAAGGCTTGATTTCAGACTCGGTTGCTGGATCCTTGCATGTCAGGTCAAGCAAAGCTTTTAGCTTGCACAGTGTCGCATATTTGTGGAGATTCGGGGAAAAGATGTGGAGAGCTGTTTTTTGGAGGATCTTCCCTTCGGATGGAACCTAGCAGGTCCAGGTAACGAGGTGAAAATGAGAGTGAATGAGAAGTCCTTGTAGAGCGGCGGCGTGCCCGGGGCCGCCATCCGTTCGGAGCCTGTTAAGAGCGTACTTCTCACTATCATCACAAGAAGAAACAAGGCCTGAAGCCCATTCTAAGGGCAATAGGTGCATATTTGGAAGCTTGGCGATGGCTCATGCAATCCCTTTAAAGACGAGGAGGCAGCTTTGATGTACCAAGCCGGAAGAGTTAATCCGGTGGCCTTCTCTTACACCGTATTGATGACTAAGAGGCTTTCACTAGATCTAATTGGATACAGGTATCTCATGATCTCATCGGTACGCCAAAGCTCCCTCCTCGTCTTTAAAGGGATAGGTATCATGAAGACAACAGCCTGCGCTAAGCTTTTGCGCATTTGTTTGATTGGCTACTCAAGAGCTGCCGAGACACAGATGCTGATCAAGTTGGCAAGGCCTCATCTCCCATAACTCATGTAATTAAACAGAGGCTGCAAATAAGAAAAACAACAACGTAGAAGGATAACCCGATCCTTTACGAGAACCGACCAGGAACGGCACGAGGCTGGATACTGGATTTGTCGTCATTTCGCCGTTCGGGGACTTCGCGCAATCTCTCATGCATGATAGTACCCCTACCACAGAGATGGGCTTGCTGTGATGGATGGAGGCGGTACCCGTTTAAATCGATTCCGTTGCAGCCGAAGGGACGGAGTTGACAGCCTTCCACGGGCAATCGCCTACCTATATTGGAGAAGTAAATTCGCGCAAGTCCTTGCTTGAAAAGCAGCACTGTACCGTGTGTAATAGACTGTGATATTCAAGACCTTGAGCTCTGCTTGCTGCAGGCATTTTGGCTTGCTCCCTCGTGAGCCGTGGAACCCATTAATAGATGGATGCAAGTGGTATAGAGCCTCGACCTCCCCACATGGGTGATTGACAATCTCACCGCACCGTTTCTTCAGTTGCCGTGTTCCGAGTTACGCATTGGTCAAGGCGAGCTGTTTACTTGTTGGTGTGTTCCAGCAATTTTCTCTCTCTTTTCCCGCGGCATTGTTGAGCAGGACACAGTACAGACTCATCGTGTATCTCCGCTCGTACCTTGCACCGGGACTAGCGTACCTGTATGGGCGGCCCGTTCGTGGAGAGCGGAATTGACCAGTACGAGCCTCGGGTCTTTGCAATCTGGTTACATGGAGGCTACCTTGGAATGAGGTATGGGTTGTGTCGATTCAGAAAAAAAAGTCAATTGAGTGAGCGATTATTGATTGCTGTAGCCATTCAATTAGAATTCGTAGCTGTAGCAGAGAAAGAGGTGCCTGGAATATCCCCCGCTGTACTGTAAGTTGGGAAGTTGCGACTTCAGCTCCGTTACCTGGCCCTTGCCATTATCTACGGGCACTCGCGTCGTCATAGGTGTACCTACCTCACCCTTTGTCACCATCAGCAAAGCTTCACAAAGGCAGATTGAAACATCTCGTCTTTCATCTGCTAATTTTCTCTTGTCCACCCCAGCATCGTCCTAGGTACGACTACCTATATAGTCCTCTTCGCACTTCAAAAACTCCCTTCTTTCGGCCACTCAGACACACCCATATCAGCAAATTCCAATCGATCTACATCCTTGTCAGTGACAATCGCTCTGTTTTTGTTTTGTTCCTAGCAGACAGAGCCTGTCGTCTTTGTAAGTCCCACTTTGTAACGCAGCCCCAGTCTGGTTTTCACTCCCCCTGGTCTCTGGATTGGAGTGTATTATCATCACCACCTCCATGGAAATCCACCTCATCCGGGGCACTCGGGGGGAGGCGCCAAATCATGTACTGTACTAGGACTTCGGTAGCATTGTACAGTGCACAAAAAGCCTCAGATTTTCGAGATAGGATAGGTACCTGATGGGCATCACCTGGCGCCTCCTCGAAGCCTGGCTTCCGTCACACCACACCTCACTGTTGTCCCCCGATGGGATGCTCACCCCCCTTGGGGCTTGTATCCACTAACATCATGGACCCAAGCAACCACTGAAAGACACCCTGCCTAGCCTGCTCGCTCGCCTTGACCTCTCTTCGCTGGTGTTGCCCGGGATCTGGACCCATTTTACGTACAGAATCCTTTTACTCGTTTTGTACAAAGTCTGATTCCTCGCGGGTCGTGACGCTGTTTCCCCACTTTTCACAGCTCTTGGGTGACTTTTGGTGTCAGATAGCTGATCAACAAAACCACAGAAGAGCCCGCCTTCGCGACCAGATACCTTTGCTGCTTCTTCATCACCCTTCAAGATCACAAAGGTAGGTCAATTCCTTACTCACAGTCACGCTGCCCTTCTTTTGCTCTTCTCGTCCGCCTCCGGGCCCATTGTTCGCTCGATAGTCAAGCCAATTCCTGTGTAATGGCCGTCTACTCAGTTCTGGAGTCATGCACGTCGTCGCAATCCTAGCGCAAATGCCGGCGTCAGTGTCTTCAGTGACGCCTGCCAAGAATTCCGTCAGAACATTTCCTGGATGAATCACTCTGGTCTCGCTCCTATGCAGCTCAATTGAACGACATCGCCGCCTTAACCCTTTTGAATTGGTGCGACATTGTCACTCAGTGGAAGAGGACGAGAAATTGCGAAGCGTGGAATGTCATGTCTGCTTATGGCCACTTTATGGCGGCGCGGAGTCAAGGAAAACTCGGTTGCTAACATGTCTTCTCTAGCAATCTCTCCACTCCAGACACAATGGCCGCCATCAAGTCTCTCATGACCCGCGACGAGGTCGTTCACCAGCTTGTCAAGCGTAAAAACTGGGCCGCCAGGGAGCCTGGTGTTATTGTCGTCTTTTGCATTGTTGGTGTTGGTATGTCATGTCTTCTACCTAAGATATCTGGTAACAATACTAAATTTATGGATAGTCGCTCTTGGCCTTCTCAGCCTCTTCCTCTACAGGAAGGCCATTGCTCGCAAGGCCAACAAGGCCTCTACCGTCTAAGCCGTTTGATGCGGATGAGGCCGACGTTAAGGAGAGTGGAGCGTGACCTGAGGCATAGTCATGAGCGTCTTTGGACTATGAGCTTCAGGTAGACGTGGTGTTCCGACGAGGTACCTTCTGCGACACATCGGGTGACCGACTGTGACCCCGTATTCCAGTTAACTGTTGCGGCTACGTCCCTCACCAATTCCTCGCTTGTCAACTGCCAATGCAATCTGTAATGGACAGCAGAGTTGACTGGCAAATCTTTTGTACATACCTACATACCACCGGATCTCGTGGGACAAATGTGCTGGAGGGCGGGTTCTCGTCGAGTGTTCGCGGCAAGGTGGCTGTATTCTATCTTCTAATGCTACTGATACCTACTCGTTTGAAGCAATCAATAATCATCTACTCGAAATCTAGTTCCAAAAACATACCCCAGCCTCGTGAAACACCTAACCTGAAGTGGCGCCCATTGATTTCATGTCTTTTATGTCAGTTGCTTTTACCTGTGTATCTCATCTCTTAGATTTCAGGAACGGGTGTCGTAGAATGCTCATGCATGCCATGACGGAGACCAGATGACCGTATCAGTAACCTTCTTTAGCTAGCATGTCTGCTATGTCAAGATAGAATGCAATAGCATTGAAATTCTTCTTGATCCCCATCCATTCCCGGACTGTCCAACCAACACGATTGGACCAGTTTATCAGATCCAAGTGGCTCACTCCAAGGAGCGTGCCTTTGTATGTGCCCCAGTGGCTGCTCTCCACACTGACAAGCCCATCGTTGGGTCCCTCGGCCTGTGTCATGACGGCGTGCGGATGCCGAAATGGACTCAGCAGTGCCGGCCGCTCCACTGCTGCTCCGTACGAAAAGTACCGCACATCTGGCTGATCCGGCGTGTTCGGATTGAACTCTTCAGCCATGTAGCGTCTCGTCAACTGCGAGAACGCTGCCGTACCGAGACCAGCTTTTTCAAATGTCTGATAAAGTTGAGGCAAGTAATGGTGCAGTGGTGAGACTTCTTCATCAAGGAGGTAGTCTGCAAATGCGCTTCCTCGGTGCGGCGTTGCAACGGTAACCACAGCCGCAACGCGAAATGGGAGCGGAGCGAGGTGCGAAAGCATATATCGGGCATCAAGACCACCCATGCTGTGTGCGACAATTGTAACGGCTTCGGGCATTGGAGCGTGGGCTTCAAGGGCGGAGCGGAGAGCAGTAGCGCGGTCGGCAATAGAGGATGATGGAGGCACAGTAGGCGTTAAGACGGTGGCGCCTTGCGCAGTGAGGGCATCGCGAATGCCATGCCAGTATTCGACAGCTGGAAAGTATGGAGAGAGACGGAGTTCAGCGAAGCCAAAGAGGCCGTGGGCGAGGACGATGGGATACTTTGGAGTCTCTATCACCAAAAGCATCAGCAAGATAACCTCACACAGTGGGATTAGATGCGGTACCGTATTTTTCTCTTATTATCGCATAATCGTCAGATATTTCCCTGCCTAACGCCTTTATCCTCGGATCATGTTCACGTGCAAGGTAAGTACTGCAAGTGAAGTTTCGAGGGCATTGCGCGCGGTATAGTTGCCGACATAGGGGTAAAGCAGGCGCGTTGCGCCATATTACCGATCTGCTCATGGATTGTTGAGTCGCATGGAATGGGCGCAATGTGATAGAAGTGTTGGTGTAGTAGGTAGAGATACAGTTGTCAAGTGGAACGAATGTCGCGAACTAGTGACGTCACGGCGCGAATACATGTGATATTCATTTTATATGGGTGAAATAGTTGCGTTTGCCCTCCGCGTCCACAAAGAACTTAGAATGAGTAACTCTTTATCTTGGGATTGTTGGCTTATAGTTTGAATCTCATAATAAATACTTTGCAGAATTATGAAAAGCCTATATGATCTCTGGGGCTCAGGTCTTACCTAGGTAGATATATTTAATTTCGATAGTTATTAGGTGTTTCGCCTATTCCTTGCGCCTTCGGTACTTGATAAAATGACAGCCTGAAGGCAGAGGAAAAGTGTGATTGCACTATTCTTAAATCCATATAGTTCATCGAGACACGCTGCTTACCTGCTGCAAGTGTCTGGAAATGATCTTGTCTTCTGCAACTGATTATCTAAAGTCAAAGTAACCATCTCATAAACTAAGCTGCAAATGTTCTGATTAGGTAGGTATTCGGTATCTATGACTGTATTACTAAAATTAGGATTCTAGATCCGCGATAACCTCAAAGTATGTATGATAATAAGGTGATACTGGAGTTACATCCAAATCTGGGTCTGGGATGTATATGTGCCAGTACTTAACCAAGAATTCCTCTTAAAACAGCACATTTAAGGCAGCATGAAAGTAAGAATCCAACAACCTGTCGTTGTTCCGATCAAATGAAGAATCAATGGTACCATGATTGAGCCAGGATCGGAATGAACGCCTCACTCCCTTTCTCAGTCCTATCGAAAGCCTCCACACCCAGCATTATCGTTATTATCAGCACATTAAAGCTTTTATCCAGACAAGTCATGCATGCTTTGGGTCATTTCAACTCTTTTCAGGAGGTAACTGGCTTGGCGCATTCTCGTTCGTGACACCGCTGTAGGCTGGCCGTGCCTGCATGCCGTCGAAGGGACCAGCCAGGTTCTCCGCGATGGCTTCGTCATAGCTGGGCGGAGCATCGTCATATGGAGGTGCCTCTTGTCCCGGAGCTAATTGTGGTGGATAGAGGGGATCATGAGCTGGCTGAGGAGGAACTTGGTTCGGAGTTTGAGAAGGCCGTTGCTGTTGAGCTGACACTGGGGCTGAGGAAACTGAGTTTTGCCTGGGTGGTAGACGGGGCGGGACATTATTCGTGAAGGTTGCACGCCCTGGCCGCGTTGATCTTGCGGATTCAACGAGTTCAGGAGGCGGTGTAATACCAGAATAAACCTCGACTTGCGCAAAGTGTAGCGGTAGGAGGATGACTGGGGGGCTCTTGTTGGTGATGCCCTTCTTTGGCTTGCCCCAGGCTAGACCTAGCTTCAACTCGAGCTCGTACCTCCTAGAAAGGTTGCAGGTGATGAATGAGGGTGCCACAGTGTTGGGAAGAGGCAAGTTCTTCCATACGTGGTCTGGAATCACCAACTCATTCCCAACTTCGTCAGCAGGCCCTGTAGTCAATGGGATGTTGATGTTGGGGTTTGACACGACAACCCATCGGTTGATCTTCTGGTTCTGGAGCTCAAGCGCGCGGACATCAGTGCGGCCTATAAGCTCCATCTGGAACGATACTAGATAGACTTGCTCTGGATTGTTGTTGAGCTTTTTGGCGATAAGCCGTAGTGGAACAGGCTTGTTGCAAGTCAAGACGCTTGGGTGGGGAAGCCGGGCTGAAATCTCGATTGCGGGAGCTGGCGCAATATCAGCAGATGGCTCTGGAGTAGAGGCTGACTTTGAATCTGAGCCGCTTCCAAAGTTGAAGAGAGAGGACCGCTTCTTCTCTGCCTGAGGGGTCATTGGCCGAAATGTGAAGGGACGACGAGCAAAGGCCTCCTGGGTTGTCGGCTTCGGCCGGGGCGGTTCAATAGGGAGGAACTTCAGACCGATCTGATACCGCCAGTTTTCCTTCAGCAATCCCGGTCTCTGGATTGTAACCTTGATGTAGTAGCGAATCTCTGCCTCCATAGGATATCCTGTTAATGAAGGAGGTAGTGTGCGGGTGACATGGCGAAGGTAGAGTTGCTTGCTACCATCCATGACCCTTACACCACCAATGCCAAACATTCCTCCGCCCCCAAAACCACCGACGTTGGCCATGCCGCCGATTTTCGACATAGCCATTGGGTCGCTGCATGCATTATTGATGGGGAGTTTGAACTTGAAAGGAAACTCGTGCTCGCCTGCTTGCAGGGGGTATGCACCATAAGGGTTAGAAGAGCTTGCATAATAGTCATCTGGAAAAACTTGTTGTAGTTTGTATAAGATTTTATGGTTCTCAGCTGCGGTGCTGCCAGGAGGCCGTTGAGGGCTAGGTTGTAGCCTGGCCATGTTCTGTGGATCAAAGGCATTCGGAGCTTGTAGAGCTGTTCCCGATTCCCCTTCGAGCTTGACAACAATGCTTCCGATCTGCTCGGCGCGGCTGAGACCCAGGATGATTCGGCCCTGTACCAAGTCGAGGTTGGTATAGAACTCAGGCTGGTTGTCCAGGGCTATTCGAATAGACATGACGGGCGAGAGTCGGGAAAGGACTAACAATGAAAAGATAAGAGGATCGCTGTGTGACGTGAGTGCTGGATCTGAGATTAACTTGGACCTAACAGTCCAATAGTGTTTGTCGTGAGCTGGAGTGAGTTGAGCGTGATATAGCTAGAGATCTCCACAAGAGACTCTTGGTTTGAAGGAGTGTTTCACGATTTGGCGTATCCTCTCGAATAGCTCCAAGATCTGTCAGTCTTGCATTCTCTGCATGGAGGAAACTTGATCGATTTTCATCGACTGTTTCTTAGACGGATTGTACGGGAAACATGGGTTTACTTAGTTGGATGTACGTCACCAAGGCTACTCAGCCTGAGCCAAGCCCCGCGATAGGCCTCACCGCACCTGACATGAAGGAGGGGTGACTGTGGCTAGGTCCCAATTAATTACTGATACCGTGGCGTATGTGGCTTGCATGGACGGATGCTTTTAGTGCCGCTTCTCCGACAAGCTTTTTGCTGTAAGGTAGGTAAGGTACTGTATGTAAGTACCTTACCTACTCCGTACAGATCTGGCAACTCGAGATTGTGGCCCTTGGACCTAATCCATCGAGGGCAATCTACCAAAAGTCCCTCAAGCAGGGGTACAAGTCGTCTCGTCTACCCAAGCTTTTCACGCAGTCACATCTTCGCTGTGCCGCGATGAGTTATAAGATGTTTGTTTGGTGGAGAAGGTTCGAAGATCAATTCCCTGGATATTGGAAATGCTGGTCTCATAGACAGGGCAGGGCAGGGCAGGGCAGGGCAAGAAGGGCAACGCCCAAGCCAAGCACGAGGTGCTTTGCAATGCAGGCAGATAGATGCACAGGGCGCATGAAGAGTGTTGGTGATGACAACTTTTCATGAGCGTCACCTGCTTGATCCAGCCTTGAAGCCTGTCGCAATCTCCACTATAACGTCCGACGAGATATCAACCAACACAGTTCTTTGACACATCCATCACATATCAACAACATGGAGGTGGATACAGACCGCAATGGGCACGATACTTTTGTCGGCATTGAGTTTGTCAGGGCAGGAAAGCCCGCGATCGACACCTCATAGCACTCACGGACCCTCTGCCGAGGTGTTTCAACGCCCACAATTTGGCGTGAGATGTGTGCTGCATCTCGAACCAACTGCATATCCAGGGTCCGCCTGTCGACTTGGTGTCTGTCGTTCGAGTTCTCCCGAGGTCGACGAGGGTTCCCTTTGAGTCAGGATCGGCATTGTTCACGCCGCGCTTCGCAACGCCAATTTACGAGCCCTGTACTCCGTACCCCGTCCATATGATTGATGTGTCCCGGAACCACTCCGCGCTTCTGCAGCACCTCGAAGCTTTGGCTTGTGACATGACCCATTCACTTCCGAGTCACATATGTACGTCGAGGTGCTTGCGACTTTATGGTAACTCCCGATCACCGCTCGCGTTAGAAGAGCTCGCGGAATGGCACCATGCGGGCCGCTTGCCGCCCAAAGACCATCAACGCCCCATTTCGCGCTCGTCGACCAATCGCGACAAGCCTGGCCGCTTTCGTGGCCTTGTACCGCTCGCCCGCTGCGTCTGCGCCGTGCGGGCTGCCGCCGTTTCCCCGCCTTTATCCCTTCGTGATTGGCACACTTAGCCCGCCCCCCATCTTAGCCAGCGCAACGACAACAAGATTTGTCTCTTGCAGGCAGAGATTGCTATGTATGATCCTGGGCTATACGATCCTGTCAGGCTCCGGATAAGTTACACCTTTTCTGTCCATGTCATGTTTTGAGTTGCATAGCCATTTCTGTGCAGTTGTCCTAGTCATGTCAACCCATCACAAACCTTGCAAAACCACTTTACGGATGCCATCCTGGCTTATGATTACAAGGATCCAACACCCAACAACAACAAGAACAACCACATGCTCTTTGATGCTTCATGCCCTAGATGCCATTCCTCTTCACTCTGGCACCTTGCAAGGACTGGATACCATGTAACTTTGTGCTCCTCAACGTCGATCATGACCAAGCTTGATTGGTCGTGTTGGCTCTTACATCAATTATGGTTCGAGCTTATGGCAGTTGTTCCTGTTCGCCATTGGACCGCCCAAAGTGCCGTTTAGTAAAGGCTGAATGAATACCCGTCTCACCCGTTGAGACCTTGTCTAGCTTGTCTTGACTGTTGCACTGCATCATGGCCCTCCCAACAGTGATCCCCCTCTCTGCAGCGCCCCATGAGTACAGAGCCTCACATGCAGGGCTCCGCCCAGACCAGGCAGATGGCAGATGATAGAGTTCTGATCAGTCTGTCTATATGTATGGGGGCCAAGCCATCCCGTCTTATTCTCCGAGTCCCCCTTTGCTTTTGACTTGGTTGTCAGCCTGCCATGATAATTTGCCAGCCTTTGTTGGTTGACACCCGACGATGGCAGGCGATTGTGGAACGACCTGTCCGGCCTCTGATGGCTTCTTCTCATACAATCCCAGTGTAGGGGGCAACGCTGTGTTGCTTGTTATCTTTGCCCTCCTTGCTCTCGCCGCCATCTACTTTGGTATCCGCTCCAGGACCTACCTCTTCTCCCTCGCACTCACCACCGGACTTTTTCTCGAAATACTAGGATTTGTTGGCCGTATTCTGCTTCACTCGAAGCGAGATAGTCAAAGCCATTTCTTCCTCTTTTTATTCGGAACAGTCTTGGGGCCATCGCTGATTAGTGTTGCCATCTTCATAATCCTTCCTCACATCCTTGGCATCTATGGAGAGCCACTTTGTCCGTTTAGGCCACTTGTAGCTGGCCTCGTTTTTTGGGGAGTCGCTGCAGTCACTGTGTTATTCGAGCTTATCGGCATTGTCTTTACGGCATATGAATCTAATGGAGTCACAGTATGTTATCTCACTAATGGAAGCAAATAATTATCGTGTACTGACCTGAGCAGCGGAAACAAGGTGCGGCGATCACAGCTACAGGTTTGGCCATCCAAGCCTTGTCATTGATAGCATGCACTGGGCTACACTTCTGGTTCACTCTCGGCTTGAGCACTCGTCGAGGAACCCTTGACGCCCGGCACTCACAGGTCTACTCTTCTTCTCGGTTTAAGAAGTTCCTCCTAGGTACGTCCATGTCCTGCAGAATAACTCTCCTGGGCTGACACCGTCTTCAGCAATGGAGATGGCATCTGCTCTCTTGATTGTCTACTCCTTCTACCGGCTTGTCGAGTTTGCAGATGGTGTTTCGGGGGATGTGTTCCAGAACGAGGCTGCTTTCATGGTTGTTGGAGGACTTCTCCCCTTCTTAGCCGCAGCCCTCTTGACAGCCATCCACCCAGGCAATGCCTTTGCTGATGCCTGGGCCCCTACATCACCTCGCGGGATCAAACGTCAAAGTCGACCGACCCCTGTACAATCTCCGACCCCCAGTGGCCATCCCGTCCACCATTTATATGACCCCGACATTCGCAAGCAGATCTCGCCGACGTCACCAAAACACCGGAACTCAGCTGGACCACCTGAGCTTCCACAGGGATCTATGGGCCTGCCCGCGCATCCGAAGCCGGTGCCAAGGCCCCCGAGTCCTCGGGACCCTAATGCCCCGCGCAAGGGGCCACCTGCACCGCTGAATCTGGCGGCTGTGCGTGCATCACGAAATAGTTCCAGGGCAGAACAGAGGGGTTACGCACCAAAGGATATGGTTCCCGATGGAGAGCTGTGGTAACTAAGTTGGCGGGGAAGTTGATGACAATTTATGAGGTACCACCCGTTGTTATACTGGAGAGTTGGGTGCGGGTTCAGGGAGCGCTGCTGGCTGGCTTACTCGCTGTGATATGATATATGATATAGCTATCTGCTCGCTATGATAGGAATAGGCGGCCTGTGAATATTTCATGTTGGGTGCTCAAAGGGGCTGAAATTTATGGTTCTCAGGCCGAGGACACTGGGGATTTTCAAGATGTTGTTCGAATTGGTCCTTGTACGGGTGGCGGTTCTGAATTATCTATATGGGTGTATATATATGCGTTCACTCGGGCACTTGCCTCTGTGTCGCATCTAGGTCAATGTGAATTTATCAAGTAATGAGTTCCTGTGCCAAACAATACCGAGAAGATTACTACTAGGTGTACTGACATTCGATGTGGAGATAAGATGCCACGGCTTTGACCACTGACCAGTCTCGACGAGAACGGGCCAGTTTACGGGTAAGGTTATGATTTTTTACTGAGGGAACTCAAGCTCATGTGCAGGTTGTCTGGCTAAATCAATCATCCTTTTGCATAAAGCTAGGTAATACTTCACTTTTGTGTCTCTCTACGGCAGTCTCCTCCTAGGTAATGCCTGATGAGCTACGGAGTACGGACGCTTGTGAACGTGTTTCAAAGGCTATTGCGGGCGCAAAAGATGATTTAGAAGAAACCTTGTATCGTGTTGTAACTTAGTAGGGTCGCAAATGGCCACTTGATTGATATTGGTTATCCTTGCAGCATGCACGCAACGAGAACTGCCACCAACTCTAGTTCCGAGGCTGCGCAGATCGCTCAGCATAACATGACTGCCAAAGCCAAAGCCAAAGCCAAAGCCAAAGCCAAAGCCAAAACCTGGATTATGAGTCCCAAGATGGTCTGTCTGTCAATAGTGGTATTGTTGACTGGAATGCAGGGGGTTACGGCCCACGATGTACAGTATGCAAGGCACAGAGGCATGTTCGTGCAGAGTTAGCGCCTCGCCAGGAACGGAACGGGAGGGCAAGACAAGATCGACCGGATCGGCCAGATTTGACGCTATCGGAAAATATATTTGACCCATTCGTGAATACAATTGATCTATTGTTCAAAGCCAAGTCAAAATTGCGAGATTGCCACTACTTAGCTTCAAATTATTACTTAGCAAAAGTAGTGAAGAGATAGGAGAGGAAATAGGTCAAAGGCGCATGCTTGCATCATGCTCCTTGGTCGTTGTATAGTCGAGTTCCTGGTGGCCCAGCCTCTCTCAACAATGTTGCCGCGTTTGAGGTGTCTGATGAAGGCTGGCATGAGGTCTCAAATAAGCTGTCAACTCTATACCAACACTATTCCTGTCGATTCAAGGTTTTGAGCATATCCTACCAAAAGAGGGCTCTCGTGTAACGCGGCCACGAGTTTGGCCCAAGATGTCTCATGATCAAGAACAGAAGATCATCAGCGCTTAGCCAGGTCCGGCCAAGAGAAACTCCCACCAACGTTTTGGCTCTCGTTGGACGACAATGTGGCTTTATAGACCTCTGCCCTATATCCAAGAATGCCCAAAACTGTCTGGAAGCGTACGCCATGGCTCGTCATCTCCCTCTAAAGAATGGGATTGCCCCCATAGACCACGATTCCCCTCTTCTCCAACCCACACTGCACTTCTAAATGCTCAGGCACCTATGTCGGAAACTGAGTAACTCTTCCTCTTCACATCTATCACCAATGTCTTGCTCATTTGCACGGATATCGGATATCATCAATCGCAAGCTCGGCAGAAGCCGTCCTTCCGAGTACAACGACGACGAGAAGACACGGGCCATATCCATCACCACTACTATCACCATCACGACGACGGCGACGGATTCGATTGGGTAGGATGGTGGTCCTGGAAAGGGCCGACTTCGAGCCCAGGCACGGCAATGGCCAATCTGTTTTCGACCTCAACGTTGCCCTGATGGTCATCACTAATATCTTGATGATTCTGCGACTGTATGCTCGTGGCGTTATGGCCAAGAATCTTGGGTGGGATGATGGTTTGGCTGTTGTTGCCTGGGTAAATACCTCTTGTAAGATCCCATCAAAAACAAGAGTACACTGACATATGACTAGGGCCTTGTCATGACCTTTTCTTGTATAGAAATCGTTCTTTTGACAAAGGGTGTTGGATATCACAAACAGGATGTGCCGAGAGAGACGTTGCTTCAGCTTTTGTCAGTATGTACATACCCAAGCATCGAACCCTACAAGTATAGGTACTCCAGGCATTGACTATTCATTGCTACAGCTGTTTCCTGTCGACAAGCTAGTCTTCATCTTGGCTGGTGGGTTTGTCAGGCTATCAATCCTTGCTTATCTTCCTCGCATCAACAGAGAGAGTAAGACAACCACCCACTTACAAGTTCCTATTACTGATCTGAGCCAACAGGATCTTTTACGACGTGCGTCTATGGAGCTTTTTTGGCAACCATAATCACTGCTGTGACTTCATTTTTGTTTGTCCTTTTGTCCTGTAGCCCGGTATCGTATGTTGATTCCTTTCTCTCCCTTGTAAACTATTCCAAGACTGAGTTTAATAGAGACGTGTTCAACGCCGCAAATACAGACAGACAGTGCGTTTCAAAATATAGTCTGTCTCGTATGAGATGGGCTCACTCGATTATGTCAACTATTCTCAACGTCGTGATACTCAGCCTCTGTATATGGGTTTCAGCATCAACCAACAAAACAAGAGCTCAAGTCATCAAGATGACGTTAATGCTTCTGCTTGGACTGTTTGCTATTGTTTCGACAATCACCAGGCTCATTCTTCTACTCACAATCAACATGAATGTGGACATGTCAGTCAACCACTGCGGTGTATCAAGCATAACAACTGACATATATTGCAGAACTTATAACAGCCTTCGAGTAGCACCATTCTTCCCCCTAGAGATCAACTCGGGTCTCTGGTGCAGTTGTCTCCCTGCTTTCCAGCCCCTTTTCGAGTGGACCAACAACCACTGCTATGATCATTACAACATGAGGAAATTATCTCGAAGCAGCGCCCAAGAGCCCCTGAATGATTCTTGGCACAGAGATTACATGACCGCAAATCCTCATGTTTCAATCCACGGGCAACCAAGAGATTCGAGAGGGAAGAGGAAGGCATCAGATGCTGAATCAGCCAATGGATTCACAATGTTGGAGAATGAAAGAGGCATCAAGCTGACCACGGAGTTTTCGGTGCATGTGGAAGACAGGGTGTATACCGGAGAAGGGTCACAAGACATAGTACCGAGGACACCAGCGTGGAACGCATTCTGATAGAAATTACCTGGTACTGATAGTGCAAGTTATACTACTATACCTAAACAATCTTGTAATATTGCAGTAAAAAAAAGAGAAATAGTCATTGAGGCAGCATTAAGACATTGTATAGATCTCAACACCCTCATTGATATTGATTGATGAAGAGATTTAAGCATAGACGTAGTTAAATACTATCTTGTTCAACAATTGATTGAGGTTTGCCAACGAAAAGTCCTGTTTTTGAAAGTTAAATCTTTCGCTCCGTCCAGAACAAGTACGAGAAATTGAGCACGAATTTGCCGTGGTCCTTGTTTCGAGTATTGGCAGCTCTAATAAGCGATGAACAAAGGACTCGACTCGAAGTACCTTGGTTCGTTCAACAATCACCGAATCACAACGTTAAGAGTCTGGGGAGCAGACGGTTAGAGTTCAAAAGGGTTTATATTTGATAAAGATCACTAGTTTAAGACAGAAGCTGTCGATATACTTGAACGGACAAAAGACGTTAGAATGATCGATGAAGAGTACCTTCGGAAAGACAAGATACTTGTTAACTGTAGCTAACTAAGAGTTGGATATGGAACAGAAATTAAACCAAACTAAGACGTTCTCAAGGATTTGATGCAGAAATTAACCTGAATTGCCTGTGTTCAATCCTTTCAAGTCCCTGTTCGAAGAGAACACTCATCTTCAGGGTCACCTTACGGACACTGTTGATGGACAAAGCCTGTTCAGCTCCAAAGGATCGCTTTTCAAGGAAGTATTAAAGCCTCCGGAACCCTCGATAATGGTCCATGCCGCGACCGGAGACTCCTTCTCAGAAAACAGTTTTCTACTTCTTCTGAAACTAGATTTCAAATTTCAAAATGATGCAAGATAACAACAAATCGGAGACGGCACAAGAGGTTCAGGATACAGGACAAACAGTGCATCGCCACCAACAACGATTATCCCTCAAAGACACTAGCTCCGGATCCCCTCGTAGCCATGACGAGCCTTACTTCGATTTTCCCCCCGTGTCAACTGAACCAACCAGGACTCAAGTGGCTCGAGAGACTATAGAGACATACAACGAGTACAGAAATAAGCGAAAGACAAAGGATCTCAACTGGTGGGGAAGCAAGCAGCATGAAGCCGAAAGGGGCGATCCGGATCGTGAATTTCAGTTTGCACGGAACATGCCAGTATCAAACCACGATATCGAGGATGCGCAACGAGCGTACAATGCTAGAATAACTGACCCTGTTACAGGTAGACACAACGCGCTGGGCTCTCACTTGCGACCTACAACTCCTCCCATGGAGAAAGCCGAAAAGCAAATCAAAGGCCTGGAGGACCAAGGGGTTAATCTTACTCCTGGACTGAGAGAGGAAGTGGCTCATCATTTTATTTCCAATAGTGGGCTCCATGCCGCTCTCTTAATCTGGTGCAGGAACAAAACGGATGTCCCTGTCCAGTATGTTAACGAGTACATCAAGAGCGTGTCTCGACTGAAGCTCGAAATGGCCACGCAGCAGCGTGACGTGACTGAGAAGTTAGGGCAAGCCATAAAAAATGGTGAAGAAAAGGAGTCTCGCTGTCAGCAGCTGCAAGCCGAAAACAGCAAGCTCAAGATGGAAATACAAAGGCTCAATGAGGAAAAAGAGAAGACGGATTTACAAGCGAACCCTCTGGTAACTACACAAGATGTTCGTCAACTGGCTTTGTACCCTAACATGATAGCAGTGGGCAAAGCGGAAGAGGAAAAGGCGCATCTTAAGGATTCCTCAATGCAATACAACAAACATTATATCCCGCCTCCAGCTACCGTACAGCTACCTGGGACCCCGTTGACTTCCCTCAGAGAAGCCTCCGGGTCAAGTCAGAGCTCACCACCATCACCTGTAACCAAGGAAAGCTTGGAGAAGAAGCCCTGGTCGGTAAAAGCTGTAGAGTCCAATGTCACTCAAGGCGATGCCAGCAGAAACAGGGTCCAGGATTTGGAGTTGCAACTCGAAAACCTCAAAGAGGAACTTCGGGCCAGCAATGACAGCATAAGAGTCCAGGAGAAACCCGACTACACCACGGTTGACAGTCTGGTCAATGTAATTCGTAAGGAGAAACAAGGAATCGATGACGAAGAAGAAGCACCGAACCTCGTGGACCGAATCAACTATCTCAATTTGGTCTGCTTCTTCCGAACTCGCAACTATCTTCAACTTGCTCTAAGGGGGGGCGATCATACATTGGCCAAAATTCTCCTGAATGACGCTGACAAATGGGTCAAGTCCTGCAAGGAGCATCTCGAAAAGATGGATCCAGAGGTCAGTCTGTAAGTCGAAGGCTCTATGCTGATCCTACATGGAATGCGTAAAGTCTTAACGACCACAGACGAGGGTGTGCTTATTGAAGGGGTCAAGTACGTCAAGCATGGACGTAACGAACTCCGTAAGCTCCCAAGAAGTGACGCTTTTGCGCAGCTTATCCAACTCGCAGATTCCATCCTCCGAGCGACCAAGTACGACGAGGAACAGAATAGTCTGAGTATCAAAGAACTCCCGCTCAATCTTTTCAGAAGGAAGAATAAGCGCCAATACACCAAAATCCAGGGGACTATCAAGGACGACCCAGCCATGAAGGCAGAGGCGTTACGTCTTACGGGCGTCCATTCTCCTTTATCCCCCAAGAAATGGGCAAAGGATAACTGAGGTGAAGGCTTGGAGCTGGGTGAGTCCATTGACTGAGGATATTTTCGGTTTGAGCATCGTGATTTTTGTTGATAGAGAGTTGTCTATGGAGTATTATTAGAAGGCTAGGCTTGTCGTATTTGTTTCGATACTTCTTCCCCCATACTTTTATCTATTCTTCTTATTCTCTATCAATTCTTATAACTTGATATAGTCTATTTTTCTAAACCAATGTTGATTCTAAGATTCGTATACGGCCTAAGCAACTTGCCATCCTTTATATATAAGTGATATATCTCTATTTCTCAAATCCTAGAACTATGGAGCACTGTAGCCCCCATCGATAACAAAGTTGGCACCAGTGGCGTATGTGGAAGCGTCTGATGCTAGGAACAGATAAGCACCTTGGAGTTCATGAGGCTCGCCCTCACGGCTGTGTCCTTGTCAGCAAATCGACTGTATACTACAGATAGAAGAAGTCATACCCAAGAGGAATCTTGTCTTTCCAAATGTCCTTGGTCTCCTGTGGCACAAAGTTGGAGATCTCAGTGATGATATAACCGGGAGAGATGGCGTTGGCACGAGCATATCGAGCCCACTCAACAGCCAGACTCTTCATGAGGTGAATGACACCAGCCTTGGCGGCATTATAAGCAGCCTGGAGTTGGGGAGTGTTTACGATGCTTCCACTCATGGACGCCGTGGCAATGAAACTACCAGAAGTGTAGTTTGTCAGAGGTTGGCCGTTAGTATCAGTCCCCTCGACCTTCTGGCGACGCCAGTGCTTAGCTGCAGCTTTGGCACAGTAGTAAGTGCCGTCCAGGTTGGTCTGGACAACGTCACGGTAGTGATCAAGAGGGCCATCGACCATGGGACCTTTCGTCCAAGGAATACCGGCATTGGCCACGAAGATATCCAGACGACCATTAAGGTCCTTGACTGACTGGTCGACAGCCTTCTCAACAGCATCGGCATCTCTCATATCAACCTGATAGGCCTTGACTGGAGGAATTTCGTTAGAAAGTAGATTCTTTTGTGAAAGTTGCAAATGCTCTACCTGAGACGTTGTATTTCTTGGAGATCTGTTCAGCACGCTCTTCAGCTTTGCTGCTTGTACGGTACCAAATTGCAATGTTGGCACCGACTTCAGCGTAGGCCTCGGCGATAGAAAGACCGATGCCAGCGGCAGCGCCGGTAATGATGGCAGTCTTGCCTTGAAGAGAGAAACGCTTCAGAATAGAGCCTCCATCGACCACGCGATTGTCATCATGGACGAAGTTGCCTCCATTGAGGGGGTTGAGATCAGACATGTTGAGTGCTGCTTCTCCAACAAATAAGGTGTTGGCGGAAGACAGAAGAGAGGCCGTGTCTCAAAGGATAACACATGAGCATTTATACGATCCAAGGATAGCAATTGCTGGCCAAATCCCCTCCGCCTTGTTCCGCGCCCCGGAACCCTTCCCTCTTTGAAGACCCTCTGTTTGTTATCAACAATCAATGGCATCGGCGACTCACGCCCATCAGATAGCAATATGATATCCCTAGTTGGGACATTCCGAGGCCTCGGACAGGGCAATTCCTTGTTAACGCCCGTTGTTCTGTCTCCATCGTGAAGTATTCGGAGTTACCCAAACAAGACGAGTGAGAGCACAACAGACTAGCGGTCGAAGGAGCATTTTACGACTAAAGCCGTTAGTTGTATAAAAGAAGAAAGGCTCGATGGAGACATTCTCGGCTATCCGTGAATGAGATCGTTGACTCCATCAAATCGAGTCTCTGATTGGCCAGGATCCTGGCTTTGGGGATTGTGGGAAGAAGCCCCTAGGGACACTTCATGAGGTTCACTCACCATCACCAGCATCTTCCACTGAACTTCATGGTGAATGGACCTGGAGCACCCCTCAGTTGTTACCCCTCATCGGTCCCCGCATACTCACCTTAGCCAACTTACCCGTCAGGTAGGTAGACTCCCGGCTCTTGTCGAATCCTTTCTTCAAATTCTTTGAGTGTGAAGGGAACTGGCTTCTAAATGGAAGGTGTGGTTGAAACTACCTGTGGCCGCTATGAGTCAAAATAGATCTAGATCTTGTATCCGTGGAAAGACCTTTCCCGTGCATTCTTGTCGCATCGATTGAGTAGGTATGAGACAGTGTCGCACTTGCATCTATGGTTAGCGGGATACGTCACATGCCCCCACCATCATGATGCAGACGGGACTCAAAGGAACCTTCGTGGGGTTCTCAACCTCCCCTCTAAAACCAATCGCCATAATAAATCGAAGTTTTGAGCATCTACTTTTCGAATTTGATATTTTAAATAAAGCACATACAGGTTCGTGTAAATTCTCATTGACAGTGTCCTCAGTGAGCTGTCCCTCAAACAATTGATATATGCAACCTACTCGTCCTCTCATCCCTCATGGCGAACACAGCAGCTTCCCCTGGGTCTCATCGTCCCTATGACTCAAAGCTTGGAATAGTCACAGGTGGCTCTCGAGGTTCGTCTATCACCAACCACTTCCAATTTACAAGGTCACTGACTCAGTCAAGGCATTGGTGCAGCCGTTGCTGCGAGACTTGCTGCTAAAGGATGCAATCTTCTCCTTGTTTATACCTCCAACTCGTCCACAGAAATAGCTAGAAATCTTAGCGACGAGCTATCAACTCTACACAGCATTCAATGCCTTGCAGTACAGGCCGATTTGGGCGAGCCGTCCGAGGCTTCTCCCAAGATCATTGAGGCCGCACGTCGCCTTCATGATTCATATAACCCGAACAAGCCTTTCCAAATCGACATACTAATCAACAATGCCGGTGTCTCGTCTAACCAGAATATGAATGATGAAAGACATGGAAAAATCCAAGAAGTCGAGTTTCACCGCGTCTATAATGTCAATGTCTTGGCCCCTCTCCTCCTGACCCAAGCTGTCGCCCCGCATCTTCCCACAAACCGCGCGGGCCGCATTGTCAATGTTTCCAGTGTATCTTCGTCTATCGGGTATCAGGGCCAATCCGTTTACGCCGGGAGTAAAGCGGCCTTGGAAGCAATGACACGGACCTGGAGTCGTGAGCTGGCTACTCGTGCTACAGTCAACGCTGTCAATCCCGGGCCTGCTTGGGGAGATATGTACGCAGCCGCTGGACAGACTTTCTGGAGCATAAACCAGCCTTATGTTGACGCAGCCCCATTGGCTCAGTACAGCGGTGAACCGGAGGTTTTGGCTATGGCTGGGACTGATGCCGAACGCTTTGATCGAACTGTACGTGAGAACATGGGTAATCGAAGGCCAGGGTTTACTACCGAAATCGCCGGTACAATCGATATGCTCTGTTCAGAAGAGAGTGGGTGGACAACAGGAAGTGTAATTTGCGCGAACGGAGGTATGAAAATGTCAATCGCTTAGAAGTTTTCCCTCACACACTTTCGTCACACGCCAGCAAAGACAAAGATGAACGGACCGATCCAGAACTCCAACGGCTGTCACATCCGACCGGGTTCCCGCTTCATCTCCAAAGGGCAACCCGGGTATCTAGCCATTGTGATTGCTCATACTAGCAAATTATAGCACGAGCTCCCACAAGGCAAGCTCAGCCGGTTTCAGAACAACCGCTGGTCGGGTGGAAAATGACCAGGTATACAGTCGATCATCGATTTCTGTCTTTTCGTACGGTTAGACGCCTGTCGCTCATGTCGAGGTGACAATTGACGAATTTGTATCAGAAAACGACCCCTTGCATATGATTGCCTTCATAGTTGTCGCCTTATGCTTGCCCGGGGACATAGCTACGACTGCAGTACCACAAGCATGATCGCGGCTATGCTGTTGGCGTCCGGGGGTACGGCCAACAAATCAGCCCATCGTGCTAAGCAATACTTATATATTTTGGATGTCCGGCGGCTTCTGGCAGGAATGAAACGGTGGCGCTTCGTAAAAGGAGATGAAAGCCCTGCCATAGCTGTGTGCAACCATCTACACCATAAATAATGCCGAGTACTTTGCAAAGAGCCGCCTCGACATTGTTGGCAACCTCATGTAGCGACATCAAGCATATCGGTTTCACACTCAATGTCGTGCGACAACGTTTAACAGATTCGACATATCTGTCAGCTTGACAAAGCATGCTTGTATGACACGATGTCGTCGCATCTGGGGTAGAAGCCGACGATACACAGGGATTACTTTGAGATCGAGGTATATGTCTTGTTGAAGTACTGGTAGGGGACATACAAGCGACCGAACAAGATACAAGGGGGATTTCTGCCAATGGAACAAGAAGATTCGAGGCACATCTCGAGAGAATGTTACTTCTTTTCAATATGATTGGAAACGACCCTCCGCTTGACGCTCCGTCCGATCCTTACGCCTCCTTTTGAAGTTCCAGCCACAGCCTGTCACAGTCTGAGACATCCTTTCAGTTCATTTTTGGAGCAAACTCGGACACGATGCTGACTCTATCCTGCGATTTCATATTGCGAACTCCAGGAAGTACTTGAAAAGTTTCTTCTAATTTCGTCATGATAAAGAATAATATATAAGCAAGTCTGAGACACCTCAAGTCATACAACTTATATGCGAATTGTGTGTGCATGTACTCAGGGACGGAAGGCCGGTTATCCATGCAGACTCCTTTACTTGTTTGCAACGGGTCAACTACCTAAGGTACTTAGAAGTGACCAAGCCATGTACAAAGGGTTGCCACAAACTGGGGATAAAATTTAACAAAAGCTAAGCCTCTCGTGAACTAGAGTCTGCGGCAAAGCTGTCGCATTTATCTAGGCGTTTTGTATTTAAATGTCGCTCCTGAAAGACATACAGAAGACTCGTGATGAAGAAGCACATGGCCTCGACTCGGGGCTGAGATACTGTACAAGAGCGTTCTTTATATGCCCATACTCTCTTGAGTCGTATGTGTCTGATCAATGCAAGTGGCCATGCAGAAGTCGAAGCACAGTTTCAGCCTCAAGAAGCGCCAGAGGTGGCCGAAGCAGCCCTGCATGTTGGCAAAGAACATGTGTCTTGACGTTGGATGACAGACAGAGACTGTTGTGGCTTTGAAATCAAGACGCAAAAAATTGACGCAGAGACCAAATGCGTTGTACCTTTGGTCAGGCGTGTTGACCTGATTTCGAGCTGCATCCTTCATGATGATTCATGCCAGTTCCCGCGACCTTTGGACTCACAACCACTTACAGATCAGCTTCTGGTATCAGTCACATGCTGACCAGAGTATCTGCATATCTGTTGACGGTAAAGTGTCTGTCAGTAAGTCAAAGCTACAAGCACGTCTCTGCTAATGCAATAAGCTGCTCTTGAGTTCTCTCCGGAGCTGTTTCAAACGTTCCGATGGATCACACATATCAGATCACCAATAGTCTCTATGCGAATATGGTGAAGTATTTGCGATAGAACGCGAAGGTGTCACGTTGCAGGATCGAAGCCTCTGATCATGTCAGTCAACAAAAGATACGAAAGGGAGGCAACGCCCATGAGTTCTGAACATTGGCTACAATTCATTCAGTCATCGCTGTGTGACTTCGGAGATTGATCTTCTGACACGCTGATACCTTGCCTGACTTAGTTCTTCACGATCATTGTGTCTTGTCCTACTTAGTACGAGTCACCAAGTCGATCGCAACGCCTACTTCTCTCTCTCCCCTCTCTGCTGTCAACACAACCTCTTCCTCTTCTTCATATCTGAATCTCTTTGCCAATCCGACTCTCAAACTTCACCCGCACTTCGATCTAACAATGCCAGGCGGTTCGACCCATCCGGATCCAGTCTTTGCCGTTAAACTGGCCCGGCGTCAACAACTGAACTACAATGCCATGGTTGTCTTTGCTGCAGCCATGACTGCTTTCTACTTCACCATTTGTATTGCCATTCTTCTCAGAAGGCTTTGCGTCGATCTAGGT
Source organism: Fusarium subglutinans (assembly GCF_013396075.1). Lineage (NCBI taxonomy): Eukaryota > Fungi > Ascomycota > Sordariomycetes > Hypocreales > Nectriaceae > Fusarium > Fusarium subglutinans. Next base: position 131,942 of record NW_023502158.1, read on the forward strand.
GCCTCGCGCAAACCAAATGCCGCCACAGCGATCTTCCGGTAAGGATCTGTCCTCACTTGGAACGGGAACATTGGTTTAACTGTATCACAGGCGCCTGAGAGCGAGTGCTCTTGGAAATATCGCGAGGCTACCATCGGGAGGATATACTCTTGCGATATTCGGATATCTAATCATCAACACCGTCGTCACTCTTACTTACCTGGACAACGACAATATGCCTCTTCTTTCTAACATGGCCTCTCGAACCGGATGGTTAGTTTTCAAAACAAATTTCGTAACAAAACTTCTAATGACGTAATATATACAGGATGGCTATTGCAAATCTCCTTATCGTCGTCCTTCTATCCCTCAAGAATACCCCCATTGTCATATTCATGACCTCCTCTTATGAACGCCTCAACATTCTCCATCGCATAGCCGGTTACACTACCCTCATCTTCGCCATAGTCCACTCTTGCAGTTATGCTGCCGTGTTCGGTGCCCAAAACTTCCTCCAGCGTTTGCTTGCGAGAGAAGAAATCTTTGGCATGGTCGCTATGGGCTCATTCCTAGTCCTTGGCTTTGCCGGTGCTGTCCTCCGGACGTGGTGGTACGAACTATTTTACTACCTTCATGTCGTTTTCTGGATTCTTGCTATCATCATGACCGGTCTCCATCAGCCGGAGCCTGGCAAGAAGGTTCTGTACGTGATTCTTGCTTCAGCCGGAATTTGGGTCCTCGAGCGAGTCATCCGCCTCGCACGAATCATCGTTAACAGCACCAATAATACCGTCACTCTCACGCCGCTCCCTAATGGCGGTACTCGTGTCACACTCGCCAAGGCACCATATGGATCTTCATCTGGCAAACATGGCTTCCTTTGGATCCCGGGAGTACGCACCGTTGAAACCCACCCTTTCACCATGGTTGCTACTGATCCCCTCGAGTTTGTCGTGGCAGCCCATGACGGATTCACTCGGGCTTTGCACAAGTGTGCCCTCGGTTGTCCTGGAATCTCATTGAAAGGGTCAGTTGAGGGTCCTTACGGTAATCACCCTGATGTCAAGGGGTATGACAAGGTCATGCTTATAGCAGGGGGTAGCGGCGCAAGCTTCACGGTTGGCACGGCCCTAGATATGCTCAAAAGACTGGAAACAGATGCCGAGGTCGACATCGAATTCGTATGGATGATCAGGAAACCAAGTAAGTCTACGTTAAAAACCGTGATGTCACGATACTAAGCAATATTGCAGCTTATTTCACCTGGTTCGCCGACCATGTCGAGACTCTACATCGAGACCATCGTGTCTCGACCAAGATCTATGTAACACGGGCTTCAGAAGCCGAGATTGTCCCCCAGAGCCAGCGTTCCTCCGGATCGCACGCGTCTTCAAGTAGCACTTTCGTCGAGTCCGATCCAGAAAAGGACGGTCTTCCCCACGTCGATACTACCCGATTATCACTTGACATCGAGAAGAGCGAAGTTCTCCCACCCGCGATAAATCCTTCTCTAAGTGATATTTTTCACGTTGGGAGACCGGACGTCGCTTCACTTGTGAAAGAACTGATAGAGAGTACGCCATCCGACAAACGAGTTCTGGTGATGGGCTGCGGACCACAGACACTCATGTCGGCCGTTCAGAACGCGGCTGCAGACTGTATCGTGAAAAACGGAGCTGGTGTTGAGTTACATCTGGAGCAATTCGGGTGGTGAACAAAAGTTTCATGATTGAATTTATTGCATATGATTGCAGATCTGAGCTGGGATCAAACGATATAAGAAATGATATTGAGGTTAACGAGCAACTCTAGTAGCATCCATCAAATGCCTGACATTTTGGCTCTTGAGCTTTTGGTAATGCATTGATTATCATATCGTATCAAACAGATGATACATATATACACATATACATATTCTTGAAACTATAAATAGGTAAGTAAAAAAAGCTATGTACCAATGTCCATCCAGAACAAGGACCTGCTGGGTATAGAGCATCCAAAAAAAAAAAAAAACAATTCATCCGTCATTGACCCAACCCGACGCCTCCCCTTTTCCCGCTGTTTATGAATCCAAGAGTTCCGAAACAATGCGACCGTAAAATATATATAAAGATGGGAGAAAAAAAGAGGCATCAGCATTAATTATGGCGCCGCATTATCGCGACTATCTTCGTATTGGTGGATCGAAGGTTGTGAAGACCGACGCCGAGTACTGAGGAACTTGGCACTGATAGCCTTTGTTCCATGTGACACCTTATCCAAGAACCCCTGAGACTTCTCCTTCATCGTGCTTTGTCGGCGCGCCCTCCCAGCAATCGCTGTCTCCATGGGCGACGGCATCTCTTCATCCGGCTGTCTAAGGGCATCACGTACCGCAGGGCAGGGATCGACGAGTTGCTTGGCGTCGCTGATAAATTGGAGAAAGACCGAGTAGGACATGCAAACAGCCTGGAGGACAATGACGACGATGAAAGCCGTTCTGACGGTGCCTCCGTGCTTAATTATGCCGTACATGACGAAGGGGAAGAATCCGGGGCCGGAACTACCCATAGTGATAAAGGCGGCAGCACGCTTGGTGCGTCGACCTTGACCGCGAAGACCAATGGCAAAAATAAGAGGGTATATAGGGCCCTCGAAGAAGTAAAAGAGAACGATGGGTATAACAAGAAGGTTAGGGTTGGGTGGACGGACAACCACAGGAAGAAGGGCAAAGACGAAACAGCCAGCGACGCAGGCGGTGAGGATAGTACGAGGCCGTGGGAAGCGGGAACGATATACAGAGAGATATGCGAGGCCAGCCGCCATGAAGCGGGACACGGCAAAGGCGGTATGGGCGATGAGGAGATAATCGGGTATTGAGAGTGCGATGCCAGGTGGTTTATCGGGGTTGGGAATGTCGCCTGCACCTTCGGTTGCTTGCTCGCCAGTGTTGGGTGTGTTGGGGAGTATGGATATCATGAGGCTGCGGAAGTAGATGCTAAAACACTCCTGGGCAGCGACGTATGTGTATTGAGCAACAACGGCGAGGATAAGGCTCCATGTGCGGAGCTGTAGACCGCCTCTTTTCTTCTGAGGATCCATAGGAAGATGCTTGGCAGATTGCTCAAGCTCACGGTCACTCACTTCGGGAAGTGGCATGTAGTAGAAGAAGAGCCCGAGGGCAACACATAGGAGTGTGATTCCTAGATACGTCCATTGCACGTTGATGAGTGTCATGCTGGTGGCGTTGCTCTCTTCTACAATGCCCTTGAAGAAGACCTTCTGGGCCAGCAGGCCGCTAAGAACACTGCCAGTGCCTTGGATACCCTGCGCCATGAGCACGCGAGTCTCGCCGTATTCGGGGGGGCCGCATAGTATTAAGAATGCGTTTGCGCCAACCTCTAGAATTGATAGACCAAACCCGACAACGAAGTTGCTGAGCATAAATCCGGCGTATGATTGGGTAACAGCCGAGGGCCAGAAGATGACAGTTCCAATCCCATAAAAGCATAGCCCGACGATAAAAGTAACTTTGAAGCCACCAACGCTGTCGTGGCCGTTGGCCTTGTGCCTTCTCGATCGGTTATGTTCGTCGCGCCGAAGAATCCATTCGCCCACTAGCAGGGGTCCAAAGAAGTAACCGCCTCCAAAGTACACAGACGTCATGCCAAGTGTTTCGGCAGTGGTCATATTGTCCACTTTCGCAATGACGTTGTTCAAAGTATTGAGTAGGCCGTATGATATTCCCCATAACAGAAACAAGATGGAAACAATTGTGCAGTATTTGAATGATTGCTTCTTGTTGCACTTGAGCATACTTTTAGGTTTTGTCATGTTGACGAAGCCAAAATAAACACCCTCGACAGTTCCTGTTGAAGACGTCATAGTTGTCGATGTTTGAAAGGTCCCATTGCTCTGGTACCCACGTTGCGCAGGACGAGTTGAACCTGGCTCGTCGAAAGGTGTCGTCAAAAATTCCATCGCGCTCATGGGAGCATTAGCATTGAGAGGCTGTGCGCCGGTTTGCGCGACAGGAGGGGGCTGCTGAATACTGGCGCGATGACCTGTTGAAGGCGTATCTGAATCGTTGGGCCCCTTGGGTGTGCTGGCGCGAGTTCCATTGGGGTCGTAGAGCATGGAGGGGAGCAGCTTGAGGACCAGAGGCTTCAACGTCGGGACGCAGGCGCACATCATACCAACGTTGACCTCAACAGCACTCCACATGAGCGATCGCGAAGCGTTCCAGGCAAAGTCGGTCTGCCCACCAAATCGAGACTGGGGATCGGCAGTCGTACTGGTTGGTGCTGTAATGGCTTGCTGAAGGTAGTAGATTCTGACCACATCGACAACGGTAACGAATATTCCAACGGTGAAGGTAAGGACCAGAATTGTTTTCTGGCGAGAAGGGAGGCGCATGCCGGTGAGAACAGGTATAGGTAGAGCGAGAATGGCCAGGTCCGTGACAATGTTGACGGGTGAAGAACATATAAACTCGGTAAGCAGTGGTATACATTTCGCGCGTTCGTCATAGTGAACATCCCAGGCGGCTTGGGTCGGGCGGCATTGAAAAACATTCATGAAGGTGAGAATAACACCAGCAATATTGACGACCGCAAGTGTCAACCAAGAGGCGAATCGAAGTACTCTTTGGGTGTGCTTGGCTAATCGGAGGTAGAATATGAGTACGGAGGTTTTGGTGGCCATCAACGCTGGATTGTACAGGATGGAAAAGACATATTCGCAACGACGAAGGGCGGGTAAGCGGTTGGGGTCGATATTTTCGTCGTGTCGTCCGAGACCATTGTGAACGCCGAAACAGATGGTGAAGGAGAGGAAGAAGGCGAACAGCCATGCGAGGATCATGACGCGGTCATCCCAGGTGACATTCCTAACAATGAAGGTCCGTGAGACGATTCGTGCTGCGACGAAGACAGTAGCGAGGACGAGAGTGGCCGTTGTGACGGCGAAGACGACCGGCCCACGATCGGGGATGCCTCCATCGTCGGTGGAGGCCGAATGGGACATAGCGAGGACGGAATTGGAAGAGACATGGACTCGTCACTCGTGAAATTGGGTGTGAAGCTGAGATCGAGAGAGAGGCTTGACAAGTTGGAGCCGTTGCTACCTTGATGAGCGTGCCATGTCTTCCAAGGTTCGATATTGGAACAATTATCGGGACTGAATTCAGGAGATTACTGAGAGAGTGGGAGGATGAAATTGGATCGGCAAAAGAGTCGGTTGGAAGTCGAGGTTTGGCGGGTAGAGACTACCGAAGGCTAATAACAATAAGCCCAGGGCAGGTAACGTAACCTTAGGATCGTGACTGCCCGTCCGTGCTGGGCTGTCAGATGGCGGATATTGTCTGGTTTTCGGCGTCTCGCGGCGGCGTATTCCCGTCGGGATGTGCCTACCGGGGGCCTAGGAAAAGATGAACAAGCACCAAAAAAAGAAAAGAGAAGATGATCTGTTGAAGATTTTGCTAATAACCGAGAAGAAGCAAAGAAATATGTGTCCCTTCCCGTCCCGTCAAGGTTATGCTTGTCCTAGTTCTTGATTGCCGAAGGAGCAAGCAAGAAAAGCCAGGCCAGGCCAATCGTCAAAAGTGGTTGTGTCCAAGGTCCAAGAAGGTCCAAGGTCCAAAGCCCCCAAAAACCCGCCGGAGAGAAAAAACCGGGGTGAGTTTTTTTTTAGCGGCTTTAGCGGGTATCTCAGCCACCAGACAATGGGCGACAGTGACGGGAGCCAGCCAATGGATCCATGAGGTGCCCCGCCGGCAGTCGGGAGACCGTGGAGCTGGGAGCGCTGGACCATGAGGCTAAATAAGAGTCGACACACCCCAACGATGTGGATACCTTAGGATACTTTGACAACGGCATTCCATACGGGCAGTTGGGTTCAAACGGTGACCCTAAAGACTGGAGGTTGAGAGGGAGCAAACACGAGTCTGGTGGAGTTAAGGCTACTCTTGAGTAGGATGAGTACGAGATCTTGGAGAGTTGGGAGACGGTAGTTCAACTCGGTTGACTGAGTTATGAAAGTCAAGTCCCTTTAGGTCGCACTGCATGTATACTATACGAGTCAATGGATAATTTACCGACTAATCGGGTACTCGATTGTCAGGTGACTCGAGTCGTTGGGTAATTCTGGGGTTGATGGCCTTTCTGTTGGTCTATTGGTCTAATAAGCTTTGCTAGGGACATTTCTAACAGATCCAATTGCCAGTGAATTATTGGTTAACTTAGTAGTTATTAGGTAGCGGTCCGCTGTCCGCTGTCCGCTGTATGCTGCATGCAGTGCATGGACGAGACCTGCATGAGACAATGCAAGAAAAAACTCTTCAGAGGAGCAGATCCAATTAATTCCCTGTCTCTTGGGTTTTGTCTTGGTTGAATCTTGGCTGCTCAGCTAAGCTAAAGTCGACTTTAGTCTTTACCTCGAGTTCGGTCGCTTGATTAGGCGAATGGTGCTTGACGACGGTAGCGTCCTCCAAAAAAAATGCCGCGCACGAAATTGAGGGGAAGATGACATTGGCGCGTGATGAATGGTTGAGGGATAAGTTGCGCTACGTAGTGGTTTCCATTGGGGGAATTGATACACAATTGAATCGTCATCGCCCAAAGACAACCGCTTTTTGCGACTGTAGCATGGATTATCATGCTCAATTGGACGGTTTCGGATGATGAGTTTTGTTTCAGTCGGGCCTTTACTTGACTCAATTTCAAGAGTCTGCAGCCCACACAACACAACAACAAAAGGACCGTTTCCTGATGCGAGAACGACAACACCATCAGGGCTGGAAAAGAATCTCGGTGCCTACTTTATTTCCCCATATTGATTGCCGCGGCTCCGCTGTTGTCCGACCTTTGAGCTGGGCATGCATCGCTCCACTGACAAGTCTGACAATGGTTGCTCAATGCTCTCCAGTTCTCAAGCCACTTTGCACTTATTCTCCCTGTGTTGAATACATTAGTAGATAGTGATAGTTAGGTAGCAGTCTGTTCACACAGTAGACTACATGTGCATGCTGCGCCCGCGCCGTCGTGCCGTCGCTCCTCTGTCTCTCTTGTTTTATCCTCATTGACTCAAAGCTGAAGATCATCCGTCATGTCTCTTGACAAAGATGGCATAGCATGACAGGTCGACGACAAGCTTTCACCAAGCCTTGATCGTCGGCCCACCATCGCCATTAACTTAGTAGGTAAGGTAGACAAACTGTCTGTGGGTGCATCATCAAGACTGATTGACCGTCACTTTATCACTTCAGCCGATTCTCAGATTGCGGTTTTTGGTTTCCGCTTCTCACCGCAATCCTCAACCAAATGTCAACATCTGCAGCCAAGACGCAACTTGATCACGAGCCTAGCCGATAATGCCCGCATAGCATGGCATGGCATGGCCTCGACTGGTCTTTGGCCTTGACTGTAAAATGGCGGTGCTTATTAGTGAGTGACACCAGATCATCACTTTCATATCCACTGAGGAGCTCGCATTCAAGCGATTTATGCCATTGGGCCAATTCGACTGCCACGTTGATCACGTCTCTGCTCATTCTGTCGTGTTAATCGAGCTCCCCATTCTTGCAGTAAGTAGCACAAAGCGTCTGTGACCGATGCAGACGCAGGGTCTTTCCACCGTACTTTGAACTGCCTATCTCAATATGGGCTGGGGTTGGGAGAACTGCAAAGCATTGGTGCCTTTTCAGTAGGAGAGGACTTGGAAGCGAAAGGGGTTACATTGTTCAACGAAACCACTCTTATTAGAGGTAGGCAGTAGGTACACTGTACGAAACTACTTGCGAGTGCGCGTTCCGAACCATATTATAAAAAACTTACATTCAATCATTCCGCTGCAAGGAGTCCTCCTCCTTAATGACAAATCTATGTAACTGCAGCCCTTTCTACCTGGCCCGGACCTAGTGCTCCTCCGATTCAAGTCGGCATCCGTCGTCGGAGGTGACCCCGGATCTCTGGTCTCCGGTCTCCGGTCTCCGGTCTCCGATCCCCGCCCGCCGTTATCTCCTAACCCGTCCGTCACTAACGTCATCACCAGTCATGGCGACAGCAATGGCGCAACACACGTCATTCCCCTAAGCCATTCAGACGACAGCAACGCACTCCTCGATGCCTATCCTTGGATCATGTAATATCATTGACTTTCTAGCGATCTTGTCACACTCGTTAAGTTAAGCCCGATTGTTATGAATTCTCCGGCGCAGACTCCCGGCTCCGGCAGCGCCACCTCTATTCCTCGCGACGACTCGCCTTTCACTTCAGAGGAGACGCCCTTGCTTGCTGGGTCAAGCTCAAGCTCGAGATCAAGCTCGGCCGTAACATTGAGTACGCGGAAGGATAGCAATTCTCGTCATGTTGAGACTCAGTCCAAAGTCCACATCCCGCTTGCGAGAGCAATTGCGATAGGAGTGAGCTTGTGGCTCCTCATCTTCTTAACAGGTAAGAGACTTTTCTAATGTACATTTCGTCATTTACTGACTCATCTGTAGCATGTAATATGTCTGGTATGACTCTGATCCAGGGCGCCATTGCATCTCAACTTGGTTCCCACGGCTCGTCTGCCATGTGGTTCACCAGTGCCTACCTCATTCCCATGTCTTCTCTCGCTCCTGTAGCAGGGCGCTTGGCAACCATCTTCCCACCTAGGACTCTTATTCTCCCCATTGCCGCTCTAATAGCCACCGGTGGACTGATCTGCGACCTCTCGACTTCGTTTGGTACGTTTGTTGCTGGCCGGGTCATTGCAGGCACAGGTGGTGCTGGGGTCTTGTCACTCGCCATTATTATTGGGCTGGAGTTGGCCAGCGAGAAGTCGAGAGGTCTTGTGCTGGGCTTCATTAATGCGGGCTTTACTGCTGGTGTTTCCTTCGGTGCCATCGTATTCGGGGGTCTGATGCCGGTTGTAGGATGGGTATGTTGAACTCGCCTAGATTGAGAACTTTCGGTGCAGTGACTGACCGGTCATAGAGGCCACTGTTCTGGGGACAAATCCCTTTCGCTTTCGCCACAGGTTTGGGAGTGTTTATCAGTATACCCGCTACAGCAGAGGCACATGATACCAAGACTTGTACGAGACAGAGGCTCGCGCGAATCGACTATCTTGGGGCTGGTCTTTTGGTAAGCTTTGCATGCTTTTCTCACACAGAATCGTCGCTAACTCACACTTCAAGACCACTTCTATCGTGCTGTTTCTCTACGCAATCGCAGATGAGATCCAGACAGTGCCCCTGTGTATCGCACCCGTCATCCTTCTGCTCTTCCTCACGGTTGAGAACTACCTGGCAGCGGATCCCATCATACCCGTCAAGGTCCTCTCTTCGTGGGGTATCTTATTCTCATGTTTCGCACAGCTGGGCCTCATGATAGCCCGTTGGAGCGTTTTGTTCTACGCGCCTATATTCATGCTTGCGGTTCGAGGCTCTTCTCCGGCAACTGCAGGCTCCATCCTCATTCCTACAAACATAGGATTTGGTCTGGGTGGCATTCTCGTCGGCTGGCTTCATGTGCGCCGAAACGGCGCTTTTTGGCTCCCCTCCATCTCGGCCCTTGCCATCTTCACCGTGAGCACCTATGTACTCTCACTTATTAGCACCACGAGTCTTCCTCTTGCTCTCTTTATCGTAGTCGTGCTGATCAATGGCCTTGCGACGGGTGGAGGAGTCAACTACACCCTTGCGCACATCCTGCACCTCAGCCATGAGGATACCCGATACATCGCCACCAGTCTGCTGGGTACGTTCCGAGGCTCGGGTTCAAGTTTCGGTACTGCGGTGGCCGGGGGTATCTTCTACCGCTTACTCAGAGGAAATCTTGTATCAGGATTCCTCCAGCTGGACGGTGGTGAGCATCTGAGTCATGCTCGACAGAGACTGGTATCTAGCTTGGTTAACACGCCAGGGTTGGTGCACGGCGGTGACTTGAGTCCGGCAGAGCAGAACATTGCGACAGAAGGCTATGCTGGCGCTACGAGAGGCGTCTGGCAGGCAATGGCCATGCTGGGTGGCGTGGTCGTTTTGTTTCAAGCTCTGACAGGAAAGAAAGCGCCTGACGATAAGCGGGAAGATGAGCAGACAGACGAAGAAGCAGCAAGGGCTGTCGTAGCTGAGAACGAGGGTGTCGGTGAAGCGTGAAGCGTGAAGCGTGAAGCGTGAAGCGTGAAGCGTGAAGCGTGATGAAGCGAAGCGTGAAGCGTGAAGCGTGAAGCGAAGGCCGAGGCCAAGGCTAAGGTGTTGAACTATCAAGATAGAGTTTGAAGTATTTTTGGATACTTTGGGGGATGTTTCGAGAAGTTTTACAGCACGTAGGTGTGTATATCAGCTCATGACGCCATGGCAGACAAGGCGTTTGTTTATAGAAAGCGCACGTATAAACTCTACCTACATGTTACAGGTTCAACGGACTGTGTGTTCCAAAACATTGTTTACAGTTTGACATTGGCCAACAAAGTATCTTTGCAGTAGGGAAACGGTGACTCGAGCTAGTAAAACAGTCCAGTGCCAGAGCTACAACTTATTATGGTGACGATCACCACCGTGCGTATGTTAGTCGGTTATCATGAGGGATCAAACATGGGAGTTTCACTAGTGGTCATAGAACTTTTATGCTTGGTCTACGGATATGTATGCGTATAGTAATTCCTATGCAAACAACTAAGTAAAAAATTGAATGGGAAATGTATACATATCTCTCGGGACGGCACATCCCGCAATCTCCATAGATATTATGCGAACTGTCTGTCACCGTACGATATTCAGTGGTGCATAAGGAGCTTGCATAATGTGATTTAGTTGGCCGACACCACTCCACAGGGTCCTTATGCTGTGTTATGCACCCGACTATACATACCTTTAGTGCACTGTCCTGCATGCTAGACCCCTGCTTAATCTCGCTATCAGGTCCCGTTTGGGACGAACCCATGGTTTGTGGCTCTGCGGGCCGGTCCCCGTTGGTCGAGCCAATCGCTAAGCTTAATTCTGTGCCACCCGCCACACGAAACATTCACACGTCCCAGGCTCCCCTGGACATCAAATCGTCTCAAGTTCCAGCTCCACTTCCATTGGACGTCAATCAGTTTGATCCCAGATCCTGGCAATGCAACGCCGTTAGAGAGATCTTGCCCGTCGGCACTAGTAAGGAAGCTTCTTTCAGAGTTCACACTTGTCAGAGCAACCCGATCTAAGCAAGGCACTTACTTAGCCATCACTGCTACCGGGCATCTACATACATACTGTACATGAGATGCTAGCACTACCACCTTACTAACCTCAAGATACCTTAGTACCTACCTAGATACCAGTGTCAGGTCTTTCTCATATCCAGGTACGTACCGTTGGGCTGATGATCACTCAAAATAACCACGCGCTCCAATCCCAACCCTGAAAGGTTTCCTTAGAGTTTACAGGGCCAGCTTATTCTGCCGAATCTTTAATGACAACCATGAGCCACTAACTCGTTCCACTGTTGGTTCACTGCTTGCACTGACTCGTGGAGGAAATAATCAACCAACAATTCGTAGACCCCAGATTCGCTAGGTAGGAGAGGTAGTGTACCTGTCTACTAACTAAGTATATTTTCTCTCATTTTACTCTGTTTGTATTCAATGTTTCCAAGCTATTCTAATATACAGTGGCTAATGCTTTTCTTCAAGTATTTCATACCAGTTCGTTGTCTGTCGAGGATCCCGCCCTCATGGAACATCCATTGACTTAACCATCCATCCCGTTCGCCTGTAAATGCTGCAAGTTTGTCCATTGCGCCCAAAAGTCCATTTCCGATTGCCGCGTCGGGCTTCCTGAGCCATGCGTCCTTGGCGCATCGCCCAGCGACTTATTCCTCCTATCTATGTACATGAATAGTAATGATCGTAACAAAAAGACGTGATACAAGAAGAAAAAAAAGTAAGTGGTCCTATCTCAGTCGCCCTCAAGGGTTGACGGTTGAGTTACCGAGGAAGAAGTCAAGATCGCTTCCATGCCCGTTTTGCGATCGATTTTCATTCTCGGCAAGTTGCTCAAGAAGAGCCAGGAATGGGTCCTTCTCCTCTCCTGGGCCTGTTCCGGTACTACCATTATTACTTCGCGCCCCAGGGCTTGTCGCTGTCGGGCGAATCTGATTGAGGTGCATCTTGGTATGGCTGTCATCCCCGTGCCATGCCGCTGGGCTACCAAAGGCGTTGGTGGGCACCGTTCCAAACATAGCATCATAGCCTCCGTTCGCCTCATTGATCATTCCTGGTCCAGCATTCGTAATGCTCGACCCGGAGCCATAGCTGTAAGGTGGGCTGAAAGGTGCGCCACCCATTGGGTGCATGTTATGAGATGAAACAGCATGCGACGTGGGTGACATGGTGAAACCTGCTGCCGCTGCCGCCGCGACTGCAGCATTATTTGCGGATGCATCACCACCCATGTGGTCATGCATAGTGTACATCTCCTGGTTTTCATGATGGGTCGGGATTGAGGTTGGTGTTGCAAGGAGGCCAGGCGATGAATGCGGCATCCCTCCCGATGTATACGAGAATGATCGTCGAGCAGTGCCTGGAGTAGGTAGCCCCGACGCGGATGGCGCGAGGCTCGAAATGACCTTCACGTCAGGTCGTCTCCGGTTGATAGGTCCTGGTGGAGCCGTATTCTTACGTTTGAGGCTCGGTCGCTGCAGTTTATCGTTGTTTCGGAGGGTATCTTCAGCAGTTGGTCCAGCACTCATGTCAACTGCAACATCTGCAAGGCGAAGATTGGCTGCATCGAAACTGAAGGAAGGGCCACCCGGTCCTCCAATGTTGGAGTACCGATCGAAGAAATCCTCGCTGTGGAATCCAGGTGTATAGCGCATTGAGCTGCGAGATAGAGCCTTCACCAACTCTCCATGTGCGTGGCTAATGTCTTGAAGTGTCTCGCGTTGGTGTTGTACTGTAGCCCAGGCATACCGCAGCTCACTCAGGAATTGCATCTCTCTTGAAAGAAACTCTGCTGCCGAGCTGAAGACATTGAACTCGCCCTGGTTCCCTTGCTGGCTGTAGTGGGCTCCGTGAACGTGAACTGTTCCTGCTGTGCAGACGCAATATCCAATGAATGCCGGCCAGTCAACAATTCCCGATTGCTTCCCAAGCTGAATCAGCTCCATGATCGCATTAGCGTGAAGGAAGCACATGTTAGTGGCTTCTATCTGCCAGGATTGATGCTGTCCTGTCTCTGCGAGTTCTGCAAGGTCGATAGGGAGAAACGGTCGGTAAATGAGACAGTGGGTCAGGTGGTAGATAACTTTGCTGAGCAGAAGGATAGTCGAGTCGGCCTGTCCAAAAAGAGTGCCAAGATTGGAAAAGACGTCTTCAGTTCCAGAAGCCCAAACATCTAGGTCTTGACGGATCTTGGATATTGTGGAGAGTGTGTGCCATGGAAAGTGAGAGTCGCCCTTGACGCCGCCAGCGGCAAGATATCGATTTGTGTTTCCAAGAACACGTGTGATGTCAATGAGCATGCCCATGCTTCCTTGTGGTTTCTTGTCGCTGCCCTGGAAATACTGGAGGTTCGAGCCTGTTTGGAAGAACTCGCCTTCGACGGGTAGCGAGGACGAGTTAGGCGACCAAGAAGGAAGCCGCAGCATAATGGTGTTGTCGCTTATTAGGCTGGGTCGCTTCGAACCGGTTGCTTGAAAGCGGTCAAGCAAGTAACAAGTCCAAAAGAGTCGGCGTCGCATCTCGCGTTCAACTGGGGTCATTCGAGCCTGCCCGTCAGTTTCCTTATGGATCTCTAGTGCCATGGCCATGCCAGTGGCGCTTGCTATATCTTATTAGCACCATGGACTGGCATCTGGGGCAATGCTGCTTACTCATAAGCATGTACGCCTTCTTTCCTTTTCCTGTCGCAGTGAAGGCACTGACCAACAACAGAAGCGCCTGCAATCCATCTATGGATGGTTCGTCGATGTTGATCTCTCGTCTAGCCCGTGCTGCAAGGTCTTCACTAAGGTTGGCAGCCGCTTGATACCCACTAGGGTCGGTGGTGTGTCTGAATACGGTCAGCATAGGGGTCTGTGCTATTGAGGGGGAACAAACCTCGCTGCTACGGCTGAGATGGCAAAGGAGAGAAATCGAGGGAGCTGATTGAGTTGAAGTCTTTGTCGGATAGAGGATTCATCGACGATATAGTATGGTTTTCCATGAAACCTGGCGAAATATGTATCGAGCAAGACCTCAGCTTGGGCTGGAGGAGGAGACAGATCACTAGGGAGCGAGTCAGTCATCAAGCCAGGATAGAAAAGCGACTATAACACAAACCGAGCTATTGGAGTATGCGGAGAAAGTGATGCCGTACCGCCAGGAGACGCACGCGCGTCTACTGTGGCACGTTTGGTTGTCGACTCGCCAACCTCAGTGACTTGAGAATCATTCTCAGAAGCTTCTCCCTTGCCAGCTCCTGGCAAATTTGAGCTCGCAAGTGACACATCGTCTTCGCCCTTTTCTCTTAGCTTTGCCTCGAGCCCGTCAACTCTTTTCAAAAGTGCTTCCAATACGTCTGTCTTTGGTCCACGTTTTTTAGGGACCGCGTCTGCAGCTGAGTTAGCCTTCACTGCTGAGTTGGAGCCGGCACGGCGATGCTGAGAAAACCAAAACGGCAAGACACAAGTTGTGTGATAAGGTGGCGACTTACCATAAATGCAAGGGCATTGGAACACCTGACAAGCCTCGCACGAAGGTCGGAGTCGGTTGCATTTAATCTATGGCAATGCTAGTAAGAATCATAGCTCTTGCAAACACATCGTGATGTCTCACCTTTCGCTTTCGGCACGACTTGCAGTTCATTGATTCGCGTGGCTCATTGCTCATGCGACGAGTTGGAAGGCGCTCAATGCCAACTTGAGGTCGGGGAATGGCCACAGGGTGGACTCCGGGTATGTGAGGAACGTTCATGGCGTCGTATATGGAAGTAGTCATAACTATGCTGGTAGTAACGAGTGGAATTTGCTGGTAATTGAGGTCGCGATCCGGTTTGTTGGTATTGTCTCAGAGAACTTATACCAGAGTAAATGAGAGACAATGATGCGGGAAAGACGAGACAAGAAAAGAATGATTGAAGTGCCGTTGATGAGCTATCAGAAGCCGATCATTCCAAGTGATACCAGATCCACGCACTCTAGGAGGTGTGCGGCTCGTTATACCGTGTTAGTTGACAGTATGGGTGAACGGTCAACGACGACGGCAATAATGATGATATATATGATTGTGCAGCTTGATTGTGGTTGATATGCTCCCAATAGGCCGGGTGACATAGACAGAAATAAGGACGGACTTGGAAGGAGGAGATTGAGCCTAGAAGTAAGTAAGGTGAGGCGTCTAGAAGATGGGACAGGACCGGTAGTAGAATGACTTCGGAGGCCCAGAATTGTACGACTGACCCGGCCGAACCCCAGTCGCGGTCTCATTCTGGTTGTTGCCAATGTGGAGGTGGCTAGTGACAGGACCGGGGTGCGGGCATGAATGATGAGATGGTGGTGTCGATGTTGGGATGGATCATGGTGGGGAAACGGAGCTCAAGATTTGAGTCCCCTTGTGGATGCTGTTTCTGAATGCTGACTCAAGCCTGACAGGCATGGCATGGCTCCCACGAACTTGCAGAGCAGCCAATACCAGCATAATCTCTTTTAAGGCAAACGGCGCATCTTGCTGGCGCCTGGACCAGCTGTGCTATTGGAGCGCACAGAGGGGATGGCGAGTATGAAGAAGAGAGTCCTGCAGTGTAGTAACCCCCAAGTTCCCAACCGACAGGCTAAACCCCCAAATGATGGTAACGTATGGGCCCCCAAATGACCAAACCGGGGAAGAGCAAGCCCTGATGCCGCTCCTCTTTTCTAAGTACTGTAGCATTACCCGAGGCATCTGTCGATCCTGTCTGCTTTCCTCCGGCTTTTGTTGTTTTTAGATGCTGGACAGGCACGGATTTGTGTCTTGATCGAGGGTGCGTACTCGGTCTCATTCCCAAAGGTCCTCTCGGCCTTGCTCCCACTAAATGGTCCTGAAAAGCGGATTCCTCCTCACACCAGATTAGACATCTGTTGCAAGGACTAGACTAGTACATACAATACGTACGTACGTCTTCATTTATGCCAGGGGACACCATGCCATGCCATGCGGGTCCCAAGTTCCATGACCAGAAACTCGGGCTCATGTTAGCGAAAGTGGCAGGGGCCAGGTCGACAGCGATTATGAACGTCTTTCTGATAGCTTCGATACCTAGGCTCTCGACTATGTATGTATGAACTTGGTTCTGTAACCGCCAGAGCAGCAAGGTACCAGTCGATATGGAACTGCTTCAAGTTGACAGTTCCTGTTCTGCAGCTTTGGATGTCCCAGTCTCCAGCTTGACATTCATCAGTAAAACCCTTGACTTTAGTCAAGGGCACACCGGGATGTTCTTCTTGAAGTAAAATGGTGTTTTTTTTTTCCTTTTTGTCGACTTCATTGATAAGCTGAGGCTTACCAGGGGCAACGATCAAAGATCAGAGGTCAAGGTCTATCAGTGCCGGACCGACCCAGAACTACGGGTCAATATTCTGTCCAGGACCTGGGCAAGTACACAGATGCCCGTTAAATGTAGGTGCACGCAGCATCTGGCCCTAGGGCTCAAGGTAGCCTTTCAGACGAGGCGAGTAAGGCGAGAAGCGAGAGTTGCGATAGGAAATGGGTTGGATCCAGAAGGCTTCGGGTGCGTTCTGATGTGGGTTAGATTGGTGAGATGTCCAGGTAGGTAAGGTAAGGTGAGGTAGCAAGAAAGAGGTGAAGATGGTCCAAGCTCTTGGTTCCTGCCTGTCATTTAGTGGCGCTGTCCATGCTTCCTTCCATTTGCACAGCGTGCTTTCAGTCACACAGGGCTCCTGTCTGTCAGACTTTCTCTGACAGCGGCAGCGATGAATGAACAGAACTTATTGGAGGTAGGTACCTAGGTAATGGGAGTCAGGTAGGGAGGTACCTAGAGACTCCCGTAAGGTGCCTGAATTAGCGGACGCTTCGCTTAAGCATAGCGGGAACAGCGTTGTTTGGGGCTTGACTGGGGCTGTAAGGACCCTGTCTTGACAATGGACTAGGTAGGGGCCGGCGGGGACCGAATGGAACGGACGACAATCAGTGCAATTGCGATAGGCTAGTAGCTGCTTGTGCTTTTTTGGTGAGCCTGAAACTCTAGAGCGAGGATCTAGGAGTTTCTGTCACAAACATGGAAGCTTTTGTTGTCGTGGTCGACGTCCTGAGCAACCATCGCACGGCATCCATCCAATGGCGTCACGTTTTATCGCATACACGCACCTGCATACACTGTTTCAAAGCGCAACTGAAGCCTGAAGGCTCCGCATAAACAACCCAGACAAGAATAGGTTCACCGGATTTGGCCTCGCTTCTCTAAATTGGTAGAGAACATGACCAAAACTAGGTATCAAACAGCTGAGATCAGCATCAGGCTTCTCTATCGTTTCCGCGAAGGACTTACAGACCGCTCGTTGACATTGGATCCTAGTTATGTATCATCCCAACTAACCGATGGCTGTTGGTTGGTGCCATCGATTAGGGACAGGATCCTAGCGAGCTACCTACCTGGGTATCCTTATCAATATCGGGCTCTCCTAAGTCGCAGTGCGTCGTTCCCGTACGGGTTGCTACCTTGATTCTCTTAGTCCAGACTTATTTCATCTTCTGGGCCTCCTCTTACCTCGGTGACAGGCGACGACATACATCGTATCCTCTGACGGCCATTTCGAATCTCCAAAATGATCTTCCTTCTTCCCCTGGCCAGGGCGCATAGCAACAGCAACTCCGGACGTGTGGATATCTCCGGAGACGTTCTTTTGGCCCCCTTGTAGCTGCTCCTAGCCCGACCTATTATTACGAAGCGGAAGCTATCCATAAGAATTAATGTCCACAGTTCGGAGCTGCACGATTAGACGATCTAGACTTTCAAGAGTCGGCCGAGAGACTAGCGGGAGCAATAAGAATTAATGAGACTTCCTAAGCGCCACGCTCTACCCAAGTTGGTGGGATCTAGCGGCTGCTATTGTTGTTCATCGGGGTCATTTCCATTGACGCCCAGTCCCCATTCCTGTGTCTCGGGGGCTCTACGGCACTGATTAGTTATAATACGATGGATGTTCATTCTCCCAACGTGACGTGAACACGCCAACAACACTCCACTCCGGCCGAGATGTCCCCTGGTACGTAGCAGGATCAACGGAGCCGCGAGGAGCTATCGGCAACACCCTCCTAGCATTTCGATCTAGCTGAACTCTTCGGTTTTTCCTCACGTTTTCGGAGCACCCTTGAGACTGATCAGCAGGGCTGACTATCGACCAAGCTAAGTCTCATGATTTGGGATCGATACTGTACTGGCCCTGTTATAAGAGCTCACAACTGTATCTTTAAAAAAAGCAAAACATGACATGGACGCATCGGACCTGCATATGTGGGGGATACACCAGCATCTTCTGCAGCCACACACAAGGCTTATATAAAGAACGGGCGCTTCAACATTCTCTATGTCTCGTCAGGGCTGAAATATTGGGGAATACTATACATACTGTCCTTCTTGTTAAGTTAGGTCCATCCTTTCCGCTTCATAGCCCATGCATAGGCTTCAAGTCGTCATGAGGCTACGGGCATCCTGGCAGGCCTGGCTAGTATCGGTGTGCGGTGCGTGCTTTTTGCACTTCTCATGGTACGTCGGCCCTGTCCCCCGATTTGGACCTTGAGGCCGCTTGAAATCCTGGGATTATGCATAGGTTTCTCAGTATCCTTGTCAATCCACGTTTAGGTGGCTTTGCCTCTGCCGCACCAGACCTCGCCTCGGCACCCTGTCCAAACCTCTGGAACTCTGCTACGTATTGTGACGCGGTGCTAATCGTCAGTGTTCACACTAACCAAAGACTGGCCAGTGCTTGAAAGTGTGGTATAGTCAATGCCGAGCGCATTGAAGATTGATAAATAGGCTAAACCCAACAGGTTCCCGGCTTGCGAAGTCTCCACGGCTGTTTAGACCAGAGCTTGGCACGGTGGTTTTCTAGAAGGACAGTGTGCAAGCCTATCAATGCCGGTTCTCCCTGGCCTTTCCTGTCTTTACCGGGTACATCCACTTTACCCCAGGTGCTCGATTCGTACCCGGTAGACGGAGTAGATTCGCCAAGTATCGAACCATTCTCACACTCCCAAGTCCTAAGCCTGAGGACTTTGTCTTTGCTGAGCTAACTAGCACACGAATAGCCAGCCTGAGTGGCTCACCTAAACATGAAACCAGTCGCGCATTTGGATGTGGCTTGTTTGAGATCATCGTCTTCACTTTCACAAACAAATGACGTGAACTTTACCACTTCTTGGTGGATTGCTGGGTTTCTGCTGGGCCTTACACGAAAATATGCTCTGCTTGCTACAACCTCAGCTATGGACTTTGCACTAGTGCAGTGTCTTCTGTCGGCATAGAGGTGAGAGTGGGCAACGCAGAGAGCACCGAACAGCCAGGAGAACTTGCATATCACCAAAGGCTATATCCATATCCACATACCTGTTACAGGGCACCGAATTATCTCCAGTCAGTGATAAACATCTGTAATCGGCATCATTCTTGGCACCTATCATGTGCGCTGCGGCAACTCATTCAAGAGCTGTCCAAGATCTTGCTTGGCTTACGAGGGTACGCTACTATCAGCAACATGAGATGGGACACCATCTTGAGCTTGGATACAGCGAATAGTTGTGGTGTACAACGAATCAGTGCATTTGTATTCACCCTATAATCTACGAAATCGACTTGGGCATTCTCTGCTCCTCAGTCGCCGTTTCGATACTGTAGTTCTTAGGCTCTAACTCATGATCAGCACTTGCAGTTCTTGCCCAGTTCCGCCCGCTCAATGACAGCTAGGTAGGTCGAGGGCAAACATAATGGATACAAACTCACAGTGTTTTCACTCTCCACCTGAAGGTGGATGTTCTCCAGTTCGCTTGGATTCAGAACTCACTACCGTCGTCAGGATTATCGAGCATGGCAGTTAGAACCGTAATCATTGTGTTCATACGACTCAAACTCCAGGGAATAGTCTTTCATGGTGAATGGGCGTTACTGGCAGTCGTCGCCAGGCATCGGGTCTCCTCCACACGTATCAGTGAGTCTACTACCACAGCATTCGAGGTGTACTCCGTACTCGCTCACGATATTCATACACGACCAAGTACTCGAGCTACGATTAGCTTACCATTTTGTATGTATATCAATCGATCAAGTCCATACTATAGAAGACTAATTATCATGAGATTTCTGGAACTTGTTACTGGCCCTGGATGGCTTGAGCCTTGGTCATGGTGATCTGTCGCTAGATGTTTATTTATTCATGGGCGCTTCCGATTACCATTCCATACATACTTGTATGCACTGCATCAACTCTATCACATCCCCACCCGCCCCTAGAATGGCCTTGATGACTTAGATTGTTAGTTCAGTCCCCTGCTTCCTTTCAGACCGGTCTGGGAAGACGGCCCTCGAAGCCTGACTAGACTCAACCTGATACACTTCAATCTTGATTTACTACCAAGGCATGTCGCGAGCCTCGTAGCCGGGTTTGTCTCTCTGTAAGCCCCATGTGTGTGAGTTTGCAGTCTAGATGCCTCTCACCGCAGCATTAGTATGTTTCCATATTCAAAGATGGCTGCAGCTTGGTTCAAACCAGGGGGTCAGGCTGTCTGTGGCAAACAAGCCAGTGATGGCCACGCGTGAAGTGGCACTACGTGCTTGTTTTTACCTTGTCAAGGCATCTGCAAAGGTCCTCTCATCATCTGAACCTACTGGGCCTTATTAGGGAGAACAGCATGGTGTTGTTTCGCTCATCTCATCTCATCTCGTCTCGTCTCGTCTCGTCTCGTCTCGTCTCGTCTCATTCAGTCTCCAGTATTTATACATATACGTACACACAGTACATACAACATCCCTTTCCCATTCGTTTACGCCTCCTATTTCTTGCCTTAAGAAGGGATCATGCCAGAATTCTCCGATTTAACAAGTACGGGGTCCTTGATATTTCATCAAGAGACACAGGATCTGCCTCCCCGAAACGGGTGGCTCTTGGTTTCTCACTTGGTTTGTTACCGTGTTCATCCAGCAATATACATGCTACAGAATAGATGCCTGCCGGCATTAACACTTGTGACGTATTGGTTTCCATTCATCAGGGAAGTAGAGCCAAGGTTCACTCATACAGAAGAGAACTGCCGGATAAAACATGCATATTATCCGAACTCAGCTCATTGAGAAACTTCCTCCTTATCTGGAGTGTGAGACAGTATTATGAGCCCAGCATGGCTCCTCTTATCTCACCATGCCTTGTCTCATACGGGCAATCCTAAACTCGGCTACAGCATGGCCTTCCTTTCTTTCTTTTATTTTCTTCCCTCTCTCCCTCTCTCTCTCCATCTTCAACAGGGCCAAAGCCGCCCTTTACCGCCAATATCTTGAACAGAGCCAAACATAGAAAATTCTATGGGCCCTGTGGTACGGAGTATACATATACATATACAGATACCGACACTTGCAATGAGGCAAATAGCCACCGACATGGACCAGGGTAAAGCAACCCCAACCAAGCGCCCTGAAGCTCACACAGCGTCTAAACCCATCTCACTCGAAGCCTGGGCAGATGCCTGCAAATGACAGGTGAGGCATTTGGCAAGGGCCAGGAGGGCTCACGGAAACCTTGCGGGGCCATGGTACAGTCAGTACAAGTCTTGCAGTCAAAAGTTTATGAGAAGTGATGGCGGTCCATATGCAAAACATGATTGAGTCTTAATCGAACCAGATAATGGCCTCGTTCTCAAATGGGCACATCCTGCCAAGGTGATGGTCAGCAGAGTGACGAGGATCCTCAGACTTTCTAAAACTTTACAAGAGTGCACAAAAAGTAAATAACATCAAATAGTGGAGCAAAGTGTTTTCAAATCTCGTCATCATCTTGAGCTTCGGTGGTATTTGCCAGAAGCGTCTATATAATATTTGACTGACATATAGGTGATTTCCAACCCACTGGTTCTCGTATACATCTTGTATCCTCATATCGTAGTCAATCTTGCATGGGCCAGGTCTATACTTAGATCGTTATGGCCCATAGGTAGTTTAAAAAGGATATATGTAACAGATCGGGAAGGTTCATAACAAAAGAAGGTGAACTTCCGCGCTCATATCTGTGGAGGTCGGCGGACCTAGAATTGGTGGTGACGGTTCACGCCGCCGCCGTTGCAATAAAAGCCCACTCTATCCGTACAGGATCCCTGTACGTGTTTAGCAGGGATCGTCTGCACACCAGATCGACATCCATCCAAGATACAACTCTGCGACTTCCTCTCACGCATGACAGCCGCCTAGAGCGGCTCAACTCCAACACCCCTATGGTCGGAAGCCAGAATGCGAAAAGTCTAATGTGGCCAAGAATCTCTTCGCTGGCAGACAGTCAAAGTAGAGCTCACAAGTGGTATCGACGGCAGTCGGTGCTTGGCGCCAGGGACCTTTGGCGCGCATGTAACGGGGACAGTTCCTTGTTTGTTACCCGGCTTGGCCTTTTGTAGCGGAAGCCTCATGGATATCTTCTGGTTTCAAGCGCCTAGCCTGGGGCGCTTCGGGCATCTCACCCTATTCTGTCGCCAATGCCCCAGAGTCGATTGGCCCCGATAGCAAATGAGCCTAGCAGATCGTCACTGTTCTCCTTTCTGGTGAACAGGCGGGCTGCCTGTCGTCGGCGATTGACGTGATTTTTTTTGCAAATCTTGCCCGGCGCCTTTCAAACGCCGTAGCGATGACTTCCGCTTGCCAGTCTAACAAAGCTATAGGGCACATTTTGCCCCACGAGTAACCTCAAACTTTCGACCGTTGTAAATGCTGCGACATCGTCCGCTCCATAGGCAGCGAATCCGTTCTTCTCAGCGATGAGCCCTGGGTCAGAACTCTTCCTGACAGCGCCGTCTGTTAGGTCAAGAAACACCTTCTTCGTGTTGGTTACTCCCTTGGGTCCGACTCCTCCAAAGGCTCGTAACAACATACCAACAAGATGACTCTTTTCCGAACCAAGAGCTGACACGATGACAAAAGGCGCACTGTCGTCTTCTACTGAGCGAGCACGTTGCAGACTTTCGAGGCTGATAAACGGTTCGATAGGAGGCGCGTTTCGAGCAAGATTGCTAGGTGTGCGGAAGCCAACAGTATAGATCTTGGAGATCTTGAGAGCTCTCATGGCGAAGAATACAGGAGCTGCATCATCTGAAGAAGATGCCATGACAACGGCCGAGCGGCCAAAGTACGCAGATGGCGCCAGGTCTCTTGTAAGTGTGCTAAGAATACCCTTCCATCCAGCATTGTCGAATACAAGGGAGGTCGAAGAGCCTAGACCAGACTGACTGGCGAGATCGACCGAGTCGCTCTGTCGCTGTCGTGGACTTGATGGCATCGAGCCCGGAGACGACGATCTGGACGAGGTACCTGACTGGACCACGATGGTGTCTACAACTCCGATAACACGAGCCGCCTCTGTCAAGATTGGCCCATTGCCACCGTTCAACCCAGCGAAGAATGGGCTAATTTTTGTCAATGCATTATGTGGTAGACCCGGGTTGAGATAGGCGCCTCCGAAATGTTTCTGATTGCACCAAGTCTCCAAACTCCTTGGGTTGTTTGGATGTCTCTCGACAACTGCAAATTGATGCGGAAGACCCAGTTCGTTTATACACTTTTCATAGAAGGGAGCTTGCGGCGTGGCGTTTCGAGACGACAAGCTGTTGATGCCATAGATGCGCTTTCTGGGTAGTTGACCCAGAAGTGATAAAGCAGCATTGATCTCGGCAGCGCTCAACTGCCCGGGAGCAGCGATGAGAGGAAGAAGTGGGTGGGTAATAGGTGTGAAGACAGGGTTCAGAGTCCTTGAGAACTGACCGACTTCGCCCATGTTGACGGCGGAGAAGGGTGGCGCATTGGGGTACTCGGCACGCATCTTGGAACGGAAATACTCTAGCTCAAAGTTCTCGTTGTGTTCGTTGATTATAGCAATCATTTTGATGATATCCGCGTAGGGGATAGATCTTTGGAACACCTCCTGAGCATACGTCGACGGCCATCTGAAATTACCTGAAAAGTCGTGAAACGCCGACATGATGCGAGAGTTTCCCCGCTGCTCATGGAGCTTCTTGCGGATCTCTTCTGGAAGCCAAAGTTCTACGTCGATGTATTCTACACCCCACTGGATCGCACGGTAGAGGTATTCGTAGTATAGTTCAGGTCTGTCCATGGGGAACCTTCCATTTTCCCTTACACACCGTGTTGTGAAGATAATGGGAAGCTCTGTCCGCTGACGGAGGAGCATGACCTGTTCTCCAACATAGCTGAGACTGGGGACTTCCGAATAGCTACCATCGCCAAGGGGTTCTCTAAGCAAATCAACTCTGATCTCAACCGCATCAGCGCCAACAGTTAGGATATCGATATTAGGCAGAGCGGCGTGGACATCCGGGAAGGTGGTGGAGATGAAATAGGTTCTTGGCTTTGCCATGAGAGCTTCGTGGTAATTGATCTGGCCCAAAGTAAATGAGATAAATCTAGCCAGGTCGCGACGGAAGAACGGGGATTCGGTATAGAGGAATTCGTAGTCGCAATGGGTAGAAAGTTGGGTGTCGGGAGGCATCCCTAGATTCACACAGTGAGTATTTATTGCAACGACGAGATTACGATTGCGTGCAGCAACGTCTCCCTTCGCTTCGTTTGCTGCGACTCCTACAACGAAACCAGAATCCTCCGACGAAACCTCCTCGAACCCATTCCGTGTTCTGCATGGTGTACCCAGCACCTCTGCGAAGACCGAGACGATGTGTTCTTGACCTGGTCCATACACAATGACGGCGATTCTAGAGTCTCCCTTTGCCGGTGTGCTTCCGAACGTGCTCTCGTTGACCATTACTGGACTCGAACTCGGCCGGTCGATCTGCATAGTGGTTGGTTCGGTGGCGCCATTCAAGGCAATTGAGGGCGTCGGCCCGGGAAGGGTTTCCGCTAATATCGATTGAACGGCGGCCATTTTGTATGGTTTCTACTTTTTCCTTCGGTGCAGCAGAAACGTTACACCTCGAGTTCCGTCGTTATTACAGCTTTGCGTTGAAGCTATTCGCAGTGTCCTTCTCTACACTGAATGCACTGCCGTCCCAAGCAGGCGCCTCGAATGCGCTGGAAGATATTTTTCTTGATGGGATGTTCGATGATTGATTTTTCGGCACTTGGTCAAGTTCGTTATCGATTCTCGATGGGTTTTTCGTATGCGACGCAACGTTCGACGTTGTCGCGATGAGGATTTGTGTGATAAATGGTGGTGGAGTAGCGGCGGTTCGTACTTCGAGTTGCTGTCGTAGCTCTAATTCCAGGTCTACTCAGAGAAAGTAGTAGGAAATTCTATATGAATTATTAGAATTGAAGCGCGAAAAGTTGCCTCTCTGTGACGGTCGACAATGGTAGGTAGTTGGAGAGGGTTAAAGAAGTGAGTGCGGACCCTTTGTTGTGGGGATGATTTCCCGAGTATGGGGTAATGGAGGTTTGAGGTTTTATGAGGGAAGAGGAAGAGGAAGGTAGAAAGGATGGTAGGACGGTTTTGAGTTTTCGGGGGTACTTGCTCACCTATGAATGAATGAAGGCGACTAATCAGAGCAAGAATTATATGACCCGGGCTATAAGGCGCAGTGCAGGCAAGGCAGTAATAGCATGATGGGACGGATGGAGGTTGATTGATGAGGGAAGTGATGCAGAGACTAAGACTAGGCCAAGACCCAGAGTATGTATGTAAAGTCGCTAGCAAGTGCCAAGCGATGGATATTTGACCGATGGGATGGTGTTTGAGCCGACTCAGATGGTCGAAGCGAAACAAGGGACGTACAATAGGCGGGATTCGATCCCTGACGATACCTGATGGAGCTGACGGGACAAGGGCAGTGGATTGTTGCCGGTGGATACCTTCTGAGAACTGGAGACGAAGCGAAGGAGGCTTGGGAAGATGGAGACAGAGAAGACGGGATGGAGATGAGCAATGGATACTGAAGAAAGGCGTCGGTGCCGAAGACTGGTTATGAACCAGGATTAGGCCGTTATCGTTGGTGGAAGGGAGACAATCAAGTCAAGCGGCGTGGGCGAGGCGATATTTTCCACCACCAGGCGACCGAGGAGACGCCCGTCTTGCTTGAGCTTGTCAACCGTTGTGTTGGGACATGGAGTAAAAAAGTCTATCTGAGGCTGCATGATATCTACATATAGACTATCTTATCTATAGGTAGGTACTTACTAATTCATGTTGTCTGCGATATCGCTATGGATGGATTGTGTGGAGAGGATACTCTTGAGATTGTTTCTCATAATAATGCTATATGTTATGATATTATCCGTCCAGACGTACGTATACTCATCGTAACTAATGCCAGGATGATCACCTATGGTTCCAATATATCCGCCGTGGGGGTTGGATTTGGGGTTGGCCCAACGTAATTAGTTGTTTCGGTCAACATATCTATTTCCCGATCAAACCATAACTAGGAACTCTTTCCCTTAGCAGATCGTCACTCGCAATCTTCCTGATGCCATGCAATACCTATAGCAGCATGATAACTATGCCATGGCATTCTGACCTCGCTAGCGGCCGACCCTTGGCCCACAGGGACCAACACTAGAGAGAGAAAACACATTTGCAGTGGACGGATTATTTGGGGGTTCCAGGTCCATGAACGGCGTCTTGTCTTTTTTGACGATACTTTGATACCTACTTACTTTACAGCAAAATTCCTCAAAGGAATATGAGAAAGGCGCCACAAAGAGATGTAGTTCAATGGGGGTGGGGGCCCGTCCCCAAGGGTCGAAGCTTTTGGGCTTATAATTCTCCATGGCCCCTGATAGATGGAGTTTTCTGAACTCGAATTATCCTCCAATCAGATCCGGCTAGTCTCCGCATATTGCTCTGGTTAAGGTGTCGGTCCGCGTTTGTTTCGAGTGGCTCCCACTTCACTCACTCCTTGCCCTGCCCTGCCTTGCCTTGCCCGGCCTGGCCTGGGTCGTGTTCTATGTTTCAAAGCCCCATGCGATACCATCAGCATGATAATGCCATCCATCGACCATGACCAACTAGACAGGTTGCATTCGGGGCAACGTTTATTATCTCAGGGGCCTATGACTAGTTGTGCCCATGCCTACATACTTACATAGGTATTGCTGCTGCATATGTCCTGTCCTTGAGGCCTTAGGACAAGCATTAATCTAATATCCAATTCCAGCAACGCCCAATTTGTTTCTTAACGCTGGCGTGATATTGTCTTACTACACGGGATTTTCGTTTCGCTACAGAATATGTTTCGGTGGTAATCATTGGACGAGTACGCATCAGATGGACGGATATCGTCTCGCCGTTCTCTCCGGTGCTACGCTGCGTTAGTCTTGAGTGGCTCACAGCTATCTTGTCCAGTGGAGATCCCATGTCTCTCGTCTCCTCGTCTAAGTCGCGGCAGAGCTTCATGGGACGGAACACGAACGGAAAAGTTACAGAGGCTCGAGGGACGTTACGTATTCGTCTCATAAGCAATCTCCGCAAGACTTGATACTACCTCGTCGTCACGGGAGTTGGCAGTCTGTAGTTCATTCTGCGGTCGTATTTCCCAATTGTCGCTTGGACATGCTCCAAGTAGATAGATTCTTCCCAATCTGGTCAATGTGCCGGATATGCACAGAAGCGGTTTTCCGTCTATAGTACATATGTATCACCAACAGCCACTAGGTAGGTGACCTCTGCAGGATGCATGCGATGTCGTTGAAAGGTCAATCTTGATCTGCCGTTGAACGGTACGGTATTTCAGCGTCGTATCGTATATGTTTCTCGGCTGTTCTGTGACAAAACATTGGCTCGATACCTTAGTACTTAGACTCTGATACATAAGACTTTCTTCTCCAGCTATAACGATCTCAGTATCGGAACTCTAGTTTTCCGGGGGCGCGTCTGTTACAGATACAATACTTGACGTGAAATCCTTACCCCTTCGTGTTTCGTCAAATTCCTGACGTCTCCAACCCCATATAATCGGCCCAGGCTGAAGCATGGTCCCTTACAAACGGCTTACCCAGCCAGTTAGTCCACGAATGAGACATGAGCAAATTCTACACATCTATCTTGGCGAGGAATCACCACAGGCTCCAGAGCTCGCTTCTTAAGTTCTCTGCATGTCAATTTTTCATTTATTTTTACGACCAAGCTTGCTAATTGGCGTCTGATACGACTCATGCGAGCTTGTGTCAGTTGGTTCCGTCCAATAATTCATATACCAGTGACAAGCAAGACAGCCAAGACTTGGCTCTGCTTGGCGTCCGTCAAGCTTTGTCTAAAAGTTTTGCCGAGCGAGTTTACGGTTTTGTCTGATATTTTCCACCGTTCGGATATTTTGGATAATATTCCGAATTGGGGTAAACTTTGTGGATTGCATATACCTAACATTTTGGTACATCACATCATCAGCAGCAACTTGAGCAGTATTCGGTATTGTATCATATCTTGGGTAGTTGTGATAAGCAGGTACTGAGTGACAAATGTCAACCTTATCTTCCATTCCCACGCTCACTTGTCATTTCTGAGACCAGAGACCGATCATGTTACCTTCGGTATCAATCACCCGAGCAAAATACCCCATCCCTCCTCCAATGGCTGTCTTTGGACTTGGCGACGGTTAATACGGATGCTCACTCAACTCGCTTCAAGCTTTCCACCTCGTGATGGAGCGGGCGCACTTACATGGCAGTCTTACCACCAATTGTTAGACCAATCGCATTTGCCTTGGCCAGGATCTCTTCGCAATCCAGTACGCGTAGGGTTGGCAGGACGGGCAGAGCACCTGGTTTGTCGGGATTGTTGTTGATGACATGATATTCCTCGTCATGTTCCAGAAATGCCCCATGAACGGTTTTGCCCTTGTTGAAGAAGTGCATACTCTTGACGCAGTCGCCGACGGCCTTTTGAGGCTCTGGTACAGACTCCCAGCCAAAGAGTTCCGTATAGAAAGCTTTGGCCCGAGGAACATCACGCACTGGAACCTCGAGCCAGCAAATTTGACCGAGTGCTTCCTTGGTTAGGGTCAGCTTGGCATGTTGTATAAGGTAGTCATGTCGATACTACTTGGACGACGTTTTCTTCACACATTGTGAGCGACTGTGTTTTGAATTGCGATTGGTATGTGGCTCTGGGATAAGTTGAATGGTCTTCTGTTCGAGGACCAATTGCCGCAACACTCAAATATATACCTCGGGCTCCTGTTTACCTCCATTCCTGGCAATTCTCTTTCTTTATTCCCAGCTATCTCGATCAATTAACGAAATTCCGTCAGAGGCGGTTGTTGCCTGATCATGGCTTGTCTTGGAGCCAATGGTTATCCCCTTGGCTGAGACTAAGGCACATGACTTGGCGTTCAGCTCGCGCCAAGATACCACGATGCAACGCGTCCCAAGTCTGGTCGAATAATGAACTCTCGTTTTTACGCGGTGCTGGTTTCTCGGAGCTGAGCAACTGTCAAGCGGCGGAGTAAGACGGAGTAAGACGGACAAATTGTTAGGGGATTTGTTGAGCTAAACAACATGGGTAGTACTAGTGTCATGAAATGATATCCTCTTGAACAATGCTAGTTAGTAGCCTGGTCGTAACTTTAGGAAGTACGAATTGGATCGTAGTAGCTGGATATTGAATTGATAGCCCCTCAATGCCATGGAAGTCTTATAGTGGATAATTTAGTGAGCCCCTTGATAGTTCAGGCACTTTGGTCGCCATATACACAGGTCAACGCGGGTTTAGATTCATGTGTTGATGATTTGAACATCCATGTCTCACAAAGAACTATCAAAGACAGCACCAGTAATGTATATACTCAGCCAACTTGACAGAAAACGCACATATTATACATCGTCACAGTTTATTAACATACTCCCACTATCTAACCAAGATAGTACGT
Organism: Fusarium subglutinans; assembly: GCF_013396075.1. Lineage (NCBI taxonomy): Eukaryota > Fungi > Ascomycota > Sordariomycetes > Hypocreales > Nectriaceae > Fusarium > Fusarium subglutinans. Next base: position 161,918 of record NW_023502158.1, read on the forward strand.
CAATGTATTTCATATGATTATCTACAGGGTAGGATCTATCACAGGAACACATTCATGCTAGGCGAAGGGCAAACATGTGATAACTAGCCTAAATGCTTGAACCTCCCAACGCTTTAGTAGCCTTTGTATGAGTGAGTTCCAAAATCCAAAGGAACAGATGCTCGGGCATAGGCGTTCAGTCGCTCATGATTGCGCATAAAATTGAGTATCCTATCCATTAAGAATCTCTCACTGAGAACAGTTGATGGAATTTCGATAGAGCTTAGCTCAGCTCAGAGCTCCAAGCTTCTCATGTCCCCCACCAACGCTTAAGTCAGCCAATCAAACGCACCTAAACACATACCTCAGCACGCGTCATAAGCTAAGGCACCTGTACCATTGACCTACCATCCCAGTCGCATCACCTGGTCGCCTTTACCGTTGCTAGGTCGTCTCTCTTTTCTTGGCTGTCGCAAACCTCCACCTGAGTTCACCAACTTTCAATCATTTCATCACTCAACAACCACAAATTTTATTGGCCATCTATCAAGTTCCGAAGTCACATTCGCTATTATTTCCTTAACCCAATTGACTTCATCTTCTTATTTGGAACGCGTTCAGACCTGATCCGCAATGTCTGAAGCTACAGAGCAGACTGCGCCTGTCGTGGACGAGACGGCCAAGGCCATCGAAGAGCCCCAAGTTTCCCCTGAGAAACCAGCCGAAGAGACTGCCACCCCATCCGTTGATATTCTCGGTCCCTCTGATGCCCAGAAAGCTGCCGACCGAGCAGAGTCCACTACCATCACCCCCCTCATCGGCACACCCAGCGTTGGCACCCCCAACACCGACTACCTCATCGCGAACGATCAAGATCCCAACTCTAAGAAGGTTACAATTGCCGATTTGTCAGCAAAGGGATCTGCCCTGTATGCCCACAAGAACTACGAGGAGGCCGCTGAGATCTTCTCACGTGCCAGTGTTCTTCAAGCCGAAGTCAACGGCGAGACGTCACCTGATAATGCCGAGATCCTTTTTCACTATGGTCGCAGCTTGTTTAGAGTTGGCCAAAGTAAGAGCGATGTTCTAGGAGGACCTGCAGCTTCCGAGAAGAAGAAGAGCGTAGAGGCCAAGCCTAAGAAGCATGCGCAGACCGAGGCACAGAAGGTGACGCAAGAAGGTGTCGGGATTGTTGCCGAGCAGGGAGATAAGAAGACCGAGGACATCAAGGGAGATAAGAAGCCCCTGTTCCAGTTTACTGGCGACGAGAACTTTGACGAGTCAGACGAGGAAGAGGTTTGGAGCTCAACTGAACCATTATTTAGTGGCAGATACTGACTTATACCAGGCCGAGGGCGAAGGTGAAGAAGAAGAAGACGATGATGACCTGGCTACCGCTTTTGAGATCCTCGACCTTGCCCGAGTCTGCTTCATGAAGAAACTCGAGCTTCTCGAACAGGAGGAATCCGAAACCAGCGGCAATGGCAAGGAGGCTGCAGAGGGCGATTCGCCTACCGTCCGGCACGTGAAGGAGCGTCTTGCAGACACTCACGATGCCCTCGCTGAGATTTCTCTCGAGAATGAACGGTACGCGCAAGCCCCCACGATCTTTCAGCTTTATCCTAACCACAGCACTTATACAGATATCCCAATGCCATTGAAGACGGCAGAACCTCGCTCAAATATAAGCTGGAGCTGTACCCTGAGGAGTCGGAGATCATCGCTGAAGCCCACTTCAAGCTTTCTCTGGCGCTGGAATTTGCTTCTGTGACAACTGCTGGTGACGATGGCGCAAATTCCAAGCGTGAGGAGATGGACCAAGGTCTGCGAGATGAAGCCGTCAAGGAAATGGAGCTCGCCATTAAGAGCTCGAAGCTCAAGCTCCAGAATAAGGAGGTTGAGCTGGCCACTATGGCCTCCCCCGAGGATAACGAGCTGGCGCGCAAATCCATCCAGGAGATGAAGGAAGTCATTGGGGACATGGAGCAGCGAGTGAGTCATTGTGCCTCCTGGTCCCTTTGGGACGTTTTTTATTTCTTTTACTGACTGCCTAGCTCGTGGAACTGCGCAATGACCCCATTGACGCTAAGGACATTCTGGGTGCTGATGCTGGACCCATCGGTGGCATTCTTGGGGCTGCCCTTGGCGAGTCTGCTGCCGAGACCAAGGCCCGTGTTGACGAGGCTAAGAAGACAGCAACTGATCTTAGTGGACTTGTCCGCAAGAAGAACAAAGATGAATCTGCCGAGGAACCTGGAGCTGCACGCGCGCCTGAAGCGGAGACTAACGGCAAGCGAAAGGCGGAAGAGCCTGCTGAAGATACTGAGACCAAGAAGACCAAGGTGGAAGCTTAGGGTCGAGGTCAATGATATTAGTTGGCTATTATTTCAGCGGGATCCACAACTCAGGATGGAGTTCAGGGCATTGTCATATTGCGACGCAAGGAAAGGAAAGGAACGGGACGAAAAGGATGGGAATTTTGAAGCAGCCAAATGTTACTCTGAGTATGTGGCGAAATGTAAAACTACAGCTCTTTGATGTACGATTAGTTACGCGGGATGCTCGGCATAATGGACGGATTTAACAGGAAAGGTGTGAGCATAACTCGTGAGTGAAGACGAGGACATCTTTTGTGTATAACCAAGCTCAAACAGGAATCCAGTATGGACATATGAAACCTATGCAACAAACATGAAAATGCGTTCTCATGAAGAATCGCTCAAGCCATGCAAACACCCCATCGTTACTTTTGAAACCCCGAACCAAACTGCAAAAAGGAATAATGCCACTTGACCATCTACTACAACTTGAAACTGCCACTCGAAGCAACCTTGGCAGTCTTTGCCTTCTTGCCATCCACGTCGGTGATTTCTCCCTTGCGGTTGATGACCTTGACGCCTCCCTTCTTGAGCTCGGCGATGGTGTCGCGCTGCATCTTGGCTCTCTTGCTGACAACCTTCTCGCCGTCGACACCTCCAGCCTTGCGCACGCGTTCTTTCTCGCGACGGCGCCGGCGGGCCTTGTCCTCGCGGGACATCTCCTGGCGGGCGACAGGAAGACCGGCCTTGGTGACGACCTCGCCACTGGCTGCGTTGTCTGTGGCACCAGCCTTGTAAACTTCTTGAGGAGCCATGCGACTGCTCTCGCCAGTGACGCCCTGGGCTGTTGTGGGCTGGGCGTCCTCCATTGCGACAGTGGCAACGTCCGCGACGACGGATAGGGTGGGTGCTGTGGGCTTGGGCTTGTAGTGCCATGAGCTGAGGGCGTCCAGACGAGCGCTGACGTCCTTCCACATAGCCTCAACTTCCTTCTCCTCGCGCTGAAGCTTCTCATCTGATTGGCTGACATAAGTGTCTGGGTTTGTGTTCTTGACGTGCTCTTCCTCGTAGATCTCGGCCAGACCCTTTGTAGCCTTTGTATCATCGAGTTCGACAAGACCACGACGGGTACCTGCGGCTGCACCCTCGGTGTCAGGACGTCGGCGAATAACCTCGTCGAACTCTTGAGCGAGAATACGACGCTTGATGAGATCCTCAATGCTTTCACTGACCTCAGGAGTGATGACGGGCACGGGCTTGCCAACATGCTCGAAATCGAGATCCTGCTCCAGTAAAGAGTTTACAGGGCGGTCAACTGCAGCAGCTTCACCAGAGAGAGTCCACTCACGCTTGGCGACGGATGCAGCCTCAAGCTTGCGGATCTCTTCGGCAAGCTTGGCTTGTCTCCGCTCGTGAGCTGAGCGTCTTGACTTGGGATCTCCAGCGGAAACATCGGAGAGAGCATCGTCCGAGTCTTCCTGTTCTGACTCGTCATCAAAGAGATCTCTGCGAACATCGGCCATGGCTCTCTCAACGTCGGCATCGTTTGGCTGCTCGTGCTGGAACTTGACGGACTTTTTGGGCTTACCGCCATTCGACTTTCGACGTGGCGGCGCAAAGAAGTCCTTATAGTAGACGTCGTTGGCATTGAGGCCGTTGTCGTCGTCATCAACAGGCTCATCCATATCCATGGCCTCATCCTCACTGTCACCTTCTGGGGCATCGAGAGCCATGTCACCAAATGTAGGGCCGTCATCCTCATCGTCGCTATCTTCATCTTCAGAGACTGGGTCTCTAGCAGCCTTCTTAGATTTTGAACCTGTTGCAGGAGGAGCCAGAGGATCCGCATCCCAGTTGATCTCCTCATCGTCGCTTGCTCGATCGGTGTACGGATCTCCCTTTGTGTCCTGCTCCTCGAAATATTGTGTTTGCCGGTTGAAATCGTCGAGCGAGAAGAAACCATCGTTGAGACCGTCGGGGTCCTCCTCATACTCTTCAGCTGGTCCATCCACACCCTCGTCTTCCTCATCGCCTTCCTGATAATCGTCTCTACCTTCTCCAACCTCCTCTTCATCATCTTCCCAGTCGTCCTCTAGGCCATCTTTTTGAGCTTCATCCACTGATAATTGCTCCTCCTCCTCGTCGGATCCATCCTGATCGCTGTCGTCCTCGTCCCCGTCCTCGTCTACTTCGAAGCCGTCCTCTCCAAACTCGAGCGTCTTGGAGTCTGATGGGCCAGCGCCGTTGACGGCAACCTCCTTGCGCTCCTCCAACCCTGCCAGCGCCTCCTCTGAATATTTCAAGACACCACCAATAATTCTCTTGGCCTGCTGCCAAACCTGGCCGGTCTCGAACCCATCAATATAGACCTTGCGAATTTTAAGAACATCATCGCTATTGGCAGCGCCTCTCTTGCGCTTGCGGTTTTCCTTTAATCTCTCCTGCTGCTCATCACCGACTTGTGAGGCAAAACCTTCGAGGGTGTGTTTGACAAGATTGAGAGAATCGGTTGGAATGGAAGCTGTGGGTTGGAGAAAAGCGTGTCGCTTGCCATCGGATAGGCTTTCTAACAGGGCCAAGACGTGGCTGTTTGTGAGAGAATCGGGAGCAGCCATTGCGGGCGGCGCGGCAGTCAAGGTATGTGAGGTTGAAGTGAGCGATGGCGACGTCTGGACGGCCATGCTCTGAAGTTTTTATCGGAAGCAGAGCTAATTTGCACTGCTTTTTACCGCGATAACGAATCGTACATAAAAACTGTCGTGTTGCGTGCGATTGCCGTGGCCTGAGAGGACTTTGATAAGTCGAAGCTGAAGACGAGTCGAGATGAAGTGAAAGCGATTGACGGCAGGAAAAAATTTGGGAGACTTGGGTGAGGCCCCGCGACGGGTAGAATCTGGATGATTTGATTGGTCAATCAGCCCATGTCAAGAATCACGATAAGAGATAAGGCATGGTCCATTTGAATATCGATTCCAAGGAAGAAATACTCCGTACCTTACTAGCAAGGAAACGATATTTTAATTACTAACTATATGATACCAAGATATTTGATTTACTCGGATTGATATAAGAAGATTCGTGACGAAAACAATACGTTATCCCACCGCAAACACGCAGATACGCTTATGTTGCAGGGAAAATATAGACACTTGATGACCTCTGATCTCTAGGAACATGAGGCAAAATAGCCATTATTTGTTCTCAGTAGGTCAAATATATAGAGTAAGATCGACTGATATCTGCTATGAGATTTTATTGCATCATCTAGGTTCCGTCTTGTTCTTAATAGGTACATCTTCTACAGACTCTTCTAGGAACCTTACGTTAGCAAGGCAAGGATGCGAAACTTGATTGAGAACTGATAACAAAAAGAATGGTTGAAAGACCGGAGCTAATTATCGACTCAGAATGTCCTTTTCTTCTTGTTTTTCCTCTATAACAGAATAAAAATTTAGCAAAGAAGTACTGCCTCTGGTTCACTAGCAAGTTTCCTAGAGCGATCACGACTCACTTCTTCGTCCCCTTTGTCTTGACATGAGAAGACTTCTAAGCGCGTTACTCATGGCTGCTCACTCAACTCCAACCGAGCCTAGAACATCAATTGACATTACCGTATCATAGGCAGCAACCGAGACAGCAAGGTCTCAACCGCTACTACATCCGACGAACCTGCTAGTGACACCACCACAACCCTGGTTACATCCTGATCATCATTCGAAAGCACGTCGACAACAGAGAGCCTATGGACTCCAACAACTTCATCACCATCATGTCCCGTTGTCTCAGTTTCTATCCAAGACCCAAGGTTTAAGGGGGCGACATGGGCGAGAACTGATGGGACTGTATGAGACAATTCGCCGGTGTTAATGTGGCATTTTCCAAAAGAGTAGCACCCCTCAGGACGTCCGTCGCGCTCATAGTAGCGACTAGTTTGCCCAAGCTAGACACATATCAGCGCTCCTAGACTCTATCACAGCTAACATCACATAAGACTTGTTAGCCCAGGACTAGGCTCTACCCTTGGATCTAATATATAGAGACCCATATCCCCAGACTCAACAAAGAAAGTATCAAGTATAGTTCTCATATGCTCCTGTCTCTGACCCTGATCAAGATTGAGATTTATCCTTCATCATATCCACTCAGAAATTTGGCCATGTCCACAACGAGAAAGTCTTTGTTCCGAAAGGCGCCCCTGTTGAATACGTTCAACGCTCTGCGATCTTCCAAGGAGCAATGAATGACCACCTATATACATTTGTAAGAGTTAACAACCAGGGTGTCGTTCGTTATGTAGCTATTAACGACATCTATGTGGGCGAATACAAACCGGCCTGTGCTGTTCCAAAAGAGACTACCAGTATTTGCGGTGGTACTCAGGGAACTTTCCACAACAATGGCCCAAATTATAGAGCCATGTCGATGCTCCAGGGTACTGTCCGGATATGTGCCCGAGCGTGTCTGGAGGATGAGAGCTGTGAGGTATTCAGCTGGGTCGTTTCCCAGTATTACAAGAACTGTTACCTTTCATCGATCCCCAAGTAGAGTATGGGCATTTCGGCTACTGATAGCGGAGTGAAGTTCTATGATGTATCTTGCGGGCAATGCTCTGAGAACGAATGAATACCTTATCATTTCCCGATGGATTGATCCATCTTCATTTCCAGAGGACAAGTGGATTGTCGGACAGGACAGTAATATCAGAAAACGTAGTGTAGAATAGTTGAATCGCCCTGGTCACTGAAGCATAGAATCCTCAAAGAGAAACTTTGCCAAGATATGAACCGCTGTCCCAGTGATTAGGACTTGCTGCTCCAGCTTGACACCCAATGTACCACCCTCCTCGCCAATATAGCTCTCAACGCAAAATACCATGCCCGGCTCGATAACGCCATCATAGCCAGCATCTGAGAAGTCACCTCGATCATACAAATACGGACACTCCCCCGTAAGACCACAGCCATGCGCCGAGACAAAATACCGGTTGGCCCAACACTGCACAGGAATATCCCACGCGCAATCTGCATACTCGCGAAAGGTCAAGCCCGGTCTGAGGATACTCATGTTGTGATTAACCTGCGCAAGTGCTATTCTGTATAGCCCCTTTTGCTCATCGGTAAGAGGATCTTGGCCAGCGTGAAACGTTCGTGAGAAGTCAGAATATTATCCATGACAACCGACTACGTCTGTGTCTAGAACCGCAAGGTCGTTCTTCTGGATGACATAACCCGCTGACCCCCGGAACCAAGGGTTTGTTCGTGGCCCAGCACTGAGGAGCCGAGTTTTGATATAGTCTTCATTCTGCTCGATCACAGATTTGTGCATGACTGACCAGAGTTGGTTCTCTGTAAGACCTGGCGAGACTGCATCGCGGAGTTCGCCCACGGCGGCCTCTGTTGCGCGAAGAGATGGGACAATGCATTTGACCTCATCGGGCGATTTGATAGTCCTTGAAATTTCTATGACATATTGAGCATCCACAATGTTGAGGCCGAGTTCCTCGAGGGTGATGACAACGTTTGCATTCATGCGCTCCAGACCAAGTGTGGCATTCCGTTTCCCAGCAAGACTCCCAACCAAATCAACCATCTCTTGTGCCCATTTCCTCTCCTTGTCGTGAATCTTGGGGCCGCTGTTCGTAAACGTGACAGACTTTGCTGTACGGACTTCATCGACAGTCTCGTAGCCTTGAGCCAAGTGAAGGCAGCCGGCACACTCAAACATAATGGATCAAGTTGCCGTAAGGAGAAGATACCGCGTTGGAGGGTTCCGTGCTGTGAAGACTTGCATGTTCCGCGTCCCAGTCACATAACGAATGTTGACGGGATCACTGATGATGGCAGCGCCGAGGCCATATTTGACCATCTGGCTTCGTGTACGATCAAGACGACACAGACGAACTGCCTTGAGATCTATCCCCTTACTCTCAGGGGCTCGATACAGGAGAGCTAGACCTGGCTGATCAGTTCTCTCAGCGTGCCAAACAAAGTTTGCCATCGTTGTACTCGATACTTAGGAAGCTACTCTATAATTTCTCTTGCCCTCTTCTGAGTCCTCTCCCCTCCTTAGGCCTGTCTTATAGGAAACCCTATCCTCGCAGAGAAGAGGGGTTCAGATTCACAACCCGACCTCAGAGCAAGCACATGTGCTACCCAAGACCTTATTGAGACTCCCGCAACTCTCCTTCAGCTTGGCTTGTTCCATCAAGACTCGCTAACTTGGCCTGTCGGTGGTAATGCCAGTCAAGTTTTCTCGTCACCATCACCATTCACCACTGAGGCCACACGAGTACCTCTGATAGTCTTTCACCCCCTCAGTCTGTGTATCAGGGTCGTGTAGAACCAATTAAAGGGATATAGAGGCATAATTTCTTTGTGCCGGAAACTACGCATCAGACATGGCTCAACCACGTTAACCTTGACGATACCATATACTGTCATACTGATGAATAGACTGAAGCTACGGGTTCCTTTCCCGAAGTCAACTATCACGCTCAGCCGAAAGTTTTGTCTCTAAATACACATCAGAGAGTAAGCATCCTCTGTGAACCCTTGAGATAACCCCGGAAGTAACAGAATTACATGATACAGGTACCGCACCCGCAACCTCTTCGCTACCAAAATCAAAATCAAACAAAGAACCAGCGACGAAACCAAATATATGCTGTTGAGAAGCTCTATGGAAGACTGTCTATGGATCAACTTCGTGGGATGCTCAAGTGTTTGAACGGCCGGCTAATTTCAAAGTTCCATGGAAGATGGCAGCGGCTGATGAAGAAATCAGGATGTATTTGAATATCGCTGGCACCCGCCACCATGTCTAACGGTAAAGTCATGTCAAAGACAGTTCAAGCCAGATTTGAATGCTTGACCGTGTTTGCATACCGAATGATAGCTGTTTGCCTCATGTCAGATACACACATGTGGCTTCTTACGCATAGACGTGCTCAACTGAACTGAAGGTCGAGGAAACAATCATCACTTTTAACTAAGGTACTTACCCATGACTGATGAGTGAGCCATTGTGAATTTAAAATCATGAATTCGCAGTATCGTGTCAAAGCAATTACCAGCCTGACTAGCCCATGGCATGCATCCCTCAACCCATCATGTACATCATCACCATAAAACCAGGTCGTTACTCTCACCCGAATTCCCATGCCGCTAGCGCCAACTATCATCCCATGCCGTTCCCAAACGAGACGACACTGACACCGAGCCACAATTTCTCATCATACATCCAGGCATAGCCGTGTCAGGCGGTATTCCAATCAAAAGCAGCCAAAGCCAAACCCAGGTTAAAAGATATAGATTAACAGTGCTTGAAAAAGAAAGGAGAGAGACAGAAAAAAAAAAAGCAATAATTAGAACAGAGAAGCCTGCAATCATCTCCAGGAAATAGCAGGTTGACAAGCAGACGCCGAAAACGCCTCATGTCGCGGAATTCCAGCCGCTCTCACCGACCAGAAGCCTAACCGGGCCTCACACTTTCGTACTAAGCAAATGGCATTTCAAAAGAAAAGAGCATAACGCAAGAATGCTCGCAAAATACAAAAAAGCGAAGCAAAATCCGTGTGCTGTTTAGCTTCGTTCGTCTCGATTTGTTGGTATCAAGCAACCCTAGTTGAGATTAGGATATTGTTGAATGTTGAAATAATGCAGCAAATAATGATTTCAGAGAAATGCGGCTGATGCTTGGTTTCGAACCGAAAATGCCGTTTCTTGAAAAACCGATCCATCATGACGATTTGGATCGAATCGACCCTAGATCTCCATACGACCCGCGACATCATCGCTCATGGACCTGTCAGGACTGCTATCGAGCATCTCCATATCCTCGATATCATCGCCAAAGTCTTCGTCTGAATAGGCAACGAGATCTCCGTTCTCTCCGCGATTCCAGAAAAGACCGTCGTCATTGAGCTCTTCGTCGTCCTCATTATATGGCACCAACTCAGCATCTTGATCACCAAGCCAGTAGTTGGCGCGTTTCTGCGCGCCAGCTGATTCGAGATCCCGTTGGTTGCTGTGGTTCCTGGCCAGATTTGTGGGTCGGAGAGTTGGGCTATGAGACGAGATAACTGGCACAACGCGGACGTAAAGATATGCCACTCTTTTCAAGGTGCGGTTGAAGAAGAAGTAGTGTGAAGCCCAGATCGCACTCTCGTCTTCTTCAAAAGGGTCGCTCTCGGGGTTGTAGCTGAAAATAGTGCACTCGTTGAGATGCATCTCCTTGTCGATCAATGACCAGCATTGGGGGCCCCATATCGAGGTTGTCTCACTGCCTAGCGAGGAGCCGAGAGATTTGGGTTCGAAGTTAGGTCTTACGTTCTGAAGAATTGAATCGAGGTTGACCATGACGCGACGAAGATGTCGCTCGCGTTTGAAGTCGTTGGGTCGAAGGACATGAGAGAAATCGTAGTGTGGATGACTCGCATTCAGCGTCGCGATAAGGTATGCAAATGTCTTGCGACTCGAGAGCTCGGACAAGGGGCCGAAAGCACTTGAGTGTGAAAATAGCTGCATGCTCGGTGATGTCGCAAGCATGTGAGCGCGCTCAGGTGGTGATAGGCTGGCGCCGAGCTTGAGAAGGGCTTCGTGTTGTGAGTTCAGATCGTTGTCGATGTTTTTGTAGAGCTTCTTGTCGGAACCTGTTGATTTCGTTGTGTAGAGATCGCATCCGCCTGTCACGCTACAGTCGGGTGTGTTGTAGTTCAGCGCGCTCGTCACTGCCTCGAAGTCTTGTACTGGTAGATACTGCATGTGGGCGTTAGCATGTGTCGGACCAGAGGTTCCTCCTCGGGGTCCTGGGGCTGCTAACCTTCATCTTGAAAGCGGAAGAGCACTTTGGGGTCGATTCTGTGGTGTTAATGTCGCGGCGTTGATGCGCTGGACCGTGAATCCGTGATGCGACTGACTGATTGAGGGCGCAGTCAAAGGAACAGATTGCGTCAGCGTGGAGTCGTGGTGGGCCGGAGTCGGAAGGTGACAGTTGTCGAGATACGGGAAAGATGGCGGTAAGCGTACGATGGCCGATGTCATAAAACACGATGTCGAAATCGGTTGCGACAATCGATAATGCGACGATACGGGGGTGGTAATGATAATTGAGGAGAAAGAGGGGGATAATAGGGTGAGGATGAGGATGATTGGGAGTGGGCGGAAGGAAGTCGGGAATTATAGATCGCCGGAGCCAGGAGCAGGTGCAGTTCGGCGGGGGGGCGAGGTCAGGAACTTAATTCGCGGTGGTAACTTTGAAAGCCCTGGACGGAGTAATCGGCGGCAGACTGGTTATTGTAACGTTGGGAGATACAGTGCAGCCGGCAAGGACCCTGAGAATCTAAAAGACCGGAGATAAAAAGAGATTGGTTGGCGATGACGGGAGATAATAATAGGCGCTGATCAAGATTGGACAGGAGATTGCCGAGAACCTGGTCGATTCAACTGATGAAAGGGGGAGATTTTGGATAGAGATAAGCAAGTAACAGGGTTGAGGTTGAGGTTGAGTTGGTGAATACATTAGCAATAAACAAAAAGATAAGGTAGGAAAGGAACCTGGTTAATTTATTATGAGACCAAGGAAACACATGATGACTGATTGAGGGGCCGCAATGGAAAGGATGGATAGGCCTTGAATTGATGGAATTGGCCGGCTTCGGGATAGAATGGTTGGAGTAGAATGGGATGACCTGTTGGGTTGTCTGAGGTTAGCGGATGAACGGTAACTCTGTCTCTCGCTTGCATTGCGTTCTCGTTAAACAAAGACATTTGAGTCCACTCAAATCTGGTGTGATCCTTTGCTGCAGCCAGCCACGGGATCTCAAAATCAGTCACTATCGCTGAGAGCTGAGTTGAGCTGGGGTGAGCTTGGACCGGTCCCGGCTCTGGTCCGGCCAATGCTGAAGATTTCCGGGGATCGCGTCAGTTCTCGGTACTGCCAGTTAAGCCATGGATATCAACGGGAGCCAAGAGACCCCCCCGCAAGCCTCATGCTTCATCCTTTGGCTCTCATGAGAGCAACATCAGGGAATTTGCTTTGATCAATTCTTCAGTGCCAACTTACAATCCAATCGTCTCGCACATGTTCCTAATTACGATCTGTTGTTCGAAGACCCGAATGTGTAAGTTTGGCGTATCGTAATAGGGGGAATGCTCTGGCGGCAACTCCACGCGATTGATCAGCGATAGCGAATGGGGCTGAACTCCGAAACCACGCGCTTCAGTCGACCGCTAGGATGGTATAGCACATCGCCTCTGATGGATGGGCCAGATCCATCTTCAGTCACCGTCTAACGTCAGTTGGAAATTGGAGAAACAGAAAACAAGAAACAGAAATAAGCATATGAGGTCAATCGTTTTCTCTTGATTCCAGTTGCGGGCCGAGGTGTTGCGACAGAGCAGTGCGGTTGATTTCGGCTTCGATAAGCACAGGAGGTGACCCAACGTGCCAGACCTGACTATTTTCAGTGGGACACAGCCTCTGATGACGATCATTGCTGTTGTTCAAGGCTCGCTCTCCTCTCACTATTTCGTCGACGTTTGATCGATGACGGGTCGAAGGCCAGAGACAATCTCTCTGCGCTGCCCGTTGTAGCTGTCGCAACACCATCGCCCACAGGCCTCATCTCTGGATACGAAAGAAGGTGGTTTTCCACCGTCAAAGATCTACAAAACAAGACCAACACGGTCGGAGACTGCCAAAAACACCATCTGCGCCTATTCCCACGATGTAAACATGCGTGTCCTCTCTTCCCATCGAAGAGATGCTCAGCCGCCTGAGACTTTCCCATTACAGAATTCCTGACTCCTTGAGCGACGCCAATACTTGTTCGTCGGCCTGTTGAACCAAAGTTAATTCTCGGCCAGTGAATATACTGCAACTCGTATGAAAACGCTTGGTAGGTATTGATCGATCGCCTCAATCCGACGCTTCGGGAGCGGTGTCGAATTGATGTTGCGTAGCAATTAAAAGGCCGTCAAGGAGGTTTACATGATCTTTGTAACTTCGTCCTCGACCTTATTGGAGGCTTGGCGTCAGCTGTCTTGCGACGATTTGGCGGGGCGGGCGGGTGG
>NW_023502159.1:0-31133 GCF_013396075.1 Fusarium subglutinans
AAACTTCATAGTTTATCAAGCTGGTCATGACTTACCTCCATATCTTCAAGGGAGTCCTGCTGGCCGATGCAGCGAAGAATGTTCTTTTTGCTCGTTTCCTGCAGCTCGCCGGCGAGGAGAATTTCGTCGAGAATATAGTATGCCTTGGTGAAAGAGAAGATGATGTCGAGCTCGCAAACGTTGCCGTAGTACTTGTCCATCTGCTCGACGTATCGGTGGATAATTTCGAGGGTGATCAGCTCGTTATCTTCGGAAGAGCACCCGGCGATGAAGAAGAGTGATGCATATCGGCGATAGACAATCTTTGTATCTACGTTGATGGTTAGCTCTATGTCATCAAAACAAAGGGGCTAGGAAACTGACCCTTATATTCTAGAAAGTTGCACATGCGCGTTCTTCGAGCGAGCACAAGCTGAGATACATCCTTGACGATCTTGGCCTTATCCTTGGGGGAGAGTGTTGTGAACCATTTGGCAAGACGCTGTCATGACTAGTCAGCGCTGTTGAAGCTGCGCATGTGAGTAACCAAGACATACCACTTTGCCCTGACGGGATAGGAGAATGAGATATCTATAGTTGGCTCTCGGTCAGCAGGCGAAATGAGTTGGTATACCACGGAGAAGCATACTGAATGGCCATGATGGTATATCGAGCCTGCTTGGAGGCGTGCAGATAAAAGGCAGGGAGAGGTTTCGAAAGATGACGGAGGAAGCAATTTTGGCTTCAAGGTGGACACGGAAGCAATTTTGGCGGGTTGGTGACGAGTTGGCTCAGGCCGACAAGCCCAATGATGAAGTGAGGTGAGGTGGTCCAGGCTCCAGCCAATCCGCCTAACCCCCTCTCAGCGGGTCACTTCAGTGGGTGGCTACACTGAGTTGCTATATCGATGGGACGGGAAGAGAGCGCCAGGCGCCATCTACCTAAGGTTAATACAGATACCTAGGCAAGCTAAAAAGTTAGGGCGAGTTACCTGTCTGAAGTAGCTGAAGTTATTCGATTCTGTCTCTAATAAAGAAATTACCAAGTAACTGACCCGGAATCCAGTACATCATTCTGCACATTACAAATAGTCCATATACCTCAGTGCCGATATGCCTTACTGTACCTACCTATAGTAGGTACCTCAGGTAAGGTAGGCACATACTTAAACCCCACGTACACAGAAGATGATAAACGAATCTCAGACCTTATACATAGGTACTCTAGTACCGTGAAACAAATGGTAACGGGCCCTGTCATCAATTAGCCATCTCACTTATCAAGCACGCGACTATGCGGTCCTACTGTGTCAGGTCCCAAACTTTTCATGGCCATTCAGAGCCAGCCTCCCACTCACTTCTATCCCGTAACAATGATTCGATAATTGCAGCCATGACGAACATAAGTACAGTAGAATCATGACACAAACCTCAAACTTCGCTTATGATTAATAACTGCGACCTCAAATAATTAGACATTACTAAGCTATCTGCTTTACCCCACGTATTTCAGCAGTGGGCGCGCCTTGAGATAGACTAGGTAAGGTAGGTACTTGGTCTGCAGATTTAATACTGGTGTGTCCGAGTTTACGCCTCGAAGACCCCGACAGCGAAAATTTCCCTCTTGTCTACTAAAAGTCTCTCCTCGAACCATTCTCTTCTCATTTGTTTGCTGGGGCTATATCTCTCGTATTTCAATCATCTCACGTAGTTTCACCATGACAAGACTTATTCTATCTACTGCGTATGTATCTATCTCACTTCTCTGCAGTTTTAATGGATGCTTACAAAACCCCTCTCGACAGCAATGTCATGTTGGCAGGCCCCTCCATTATCCGCAAACCCGGCAATAACAGATCCAACCTCGAACTCGTCAATTCCTTGCGTGACAACATCGCTGAAGCTCAGCGCGATTATGCGATCGATGCGCAAGAAACAAACGGCTTCACAAACGGCGACATGCCCAAAGGCAAGCACACAGCCGTCGACCTCTGGACTGAACAAGAAGGCGATGCGCTATACGTTCCTCGCATTAATTGGAACGCTGCGGGCCTCCAAGAGGAACCCAGTCAATATGAGATCACTGTCAAGTTTTTTGTTCTCTCGGGTATGCCAGTAGCTGCTCGGGAACAACATGTCAAAGAGGCTCTGGACTTGGTCCGGAGAGAACTCGGCATTCAAACCATCGACCTCTTGATTGTATCTTTTCCTGGCATTTCGTTCGAAGGAAACTGCGAATGGGAGGCGGACAAGACCAATGCTCAACAGGGCAACCTTGAAGAGGAGCTTGCGACCTGGAAGGTATTCGAGGGCCTGCACAAGCAAGGTCTCGTGAAGCGTCTTGCTGTGGCCGAGTTTGGTAGCGAGAAACTTGGCGCTTTCATTAAGCGTGCGAGTGTCCGGCCCGTCATCGACCAGATCAACTTGCGAAACTGCTGCGATGTCCCACCTCCACTGAAAAAGCTAGCGGAGGAAGAAGGCGTGGAATTGCATGTTCACAACGACTGCATCGATATTCTTCCGCACGGCACTCTTCGAGAACTCCTTAGCCATGAGCCGAAGGGCGCAGGTCTCCTTGCTGATCCCGGTAATAGCGGTGCGGGTTTGACTGGAGAAATTGTCCCGGAATGGGTAGTACGATACACGGCATTCGTACAGGATCGAGGCGTCATAGAGAATAAGGGATATTTCGCTGGAGCGGAGCTGGTGGCACCATAGTTGGACAAATTCCTTGACGGTCGGGAAAGAGAGGAAAGACAAAGAAAGAGAAGAAGGAAGAGATGATGAACCATTGGGTTGCTGGCATCTTGGATCTCCAAGCCACATAAGATGGAATGTAGTGGCATCATTTGTCCATTTTTTTTTTCTTTTTTTTTTTTTTTTTCACAGCGAGCATCAGATACACGGAGTTTAGACACTATGGTAGGGAAATTGGCTGCAAGACGGCTTTTCTGTTTTTCTTTTTGTTTACCCAAGCATGCTTCGTTTGCGGCCTCTCATCCGCACGTCTTCTAGCTTCTTGAGAACAATTTTGGCCTGTTTGAAGGTCTGGCCATAGGCTTCGAGCACCTCCGGAAAGAGGCACTCTGCTCTTGGATGTGTACTACCAAATGCTCTCTCTAGAACGTAGAGATCCACTGCCCGGTCTTCGTCTGATATACTTCCACTGGCCAGACCCAGATCGATAATAACCAATTCTCCGTGTAAAGAATTGCCATCTTGGGGGTTAGCTGGGGGTTGCAACATCATGTTGCTGGTGGTCAAGTCACCATGGACGATGCCGATCTTGTGCATGTTGCCAATAGCAGTACCGATCCTTCGCATGAGGTCCTTCAGCTCAGCATCGCTCTCTATGCCTTCAGTTCTATTTCCGAGCCGCTCATTGATGCTCTTTCGAACAGGACCGCCGGATATCCATTCCAGCATCAACCACCCAGCAGATTCATCCACAGCATACACAGCTGGTACACGGACCCCATCGCGGCGACACTTTGCAAGAATACGAGCTTCTGAAAGGATCCGGTGTTTCGTGAGCCGCTGATCAAGAATCGGGTGACGCCAGGGCTTAGGAGGGCGATACTTGAGGGCGCAGGGAATATCGGGCAATAGGTAAGTGGTTTTGTAGAGGCGACCCTCGGCGCCTTGAGTGATGAGGATTGGCGGGGTCGACGCGGGGTATTCGAGGATCTTTGGGAGGGGAAACTGGTGCGCTTGCGGCGCGGGGTCAGCCGTCACCGTCGCTGTAGTCGTCGCCATGAGCAGGTTTATTGTTGAGGGTTCTTGGGAGCAGGAAGGGGTGCAATAGAGAATACAGAAACAGGCGATACCCGTGGAGAAAGATCCGATGATTGTGATAAGCTGCAAGACTGGCGCAGGTACAGGGCATCGATGAAGTCAGTGGGATGTCAGAACCTTGCCTAAGGGACAAGGGAGAGGAGAGAAGAGGATAATTCCATTGGCACCACTTGGCTCACGCGTTCAACGGCCCGCGAACTTTTTACTGGGTGCCAACCTGACAGCGGCTAAAGCCTTCAGTACCTAACGAATCAAGTTTATTCCGACTTATGACAACAACGCTAACCCAGCCAACTTCTCTTCACCCCTCCATGATTTTGAATCACCAGGGGATGCGTTGTCCATATACGAAGTACCTAGCCATGGAATGTATTACTGCACTAGATGTCTTTCATAACTTTCACCTCAACAAACTAATGTCTTTCAGCTCTCTTTCTCCTCAAGCCCTAGACTTGATCCACCAAGGTACTACCCTTCTCCTAACCCTAATTCCAGACCTCGATATCCATGCTTTTATGGGCTTGGGCGCTCTGAGGATCCAAGACACTACTCAAATAAGCCTAGCATAGTGTCCTGCAAGAATTGGTCACATCCAACCGATGGTGATACTCAACCTGCAGATGAACCCACTCGGAATGCAATCCATCCGCCAATGCAAGGTGAAAACCCGCTGGACGGTTCGGCAACGCAGCATTAGTCTTTGGACACTGCCAATCTTGAGCAGGCTTGAGGTGCATCCTCTTAAAGTATGGCATTAACAAGTTGTGATGGCTACGTATCGTTTTTGAGTACGTTTTGTGTAAACCACCATCAGTCAGCATCACCAGATGCCGTACTGACCGTTTCTTCCGCCCGGCACTTCCGCGAACCTCATCATCACGGTACCTCACGCTTACCCATTCTTATGGGCCTTGCAAAGTAGTATCAGTCAGACAACTACAACTACAACGCCATCAAGTCGCGCATCGCATCCCACTAGACTGGCCATGACCATGTGATGACTGACTGACTTAAATACCCTGCCCTGTCTCTATTGGCTATCGTTAGTTGCAGATGCACCTGCAGGGGGGGCTCTTCTCGATCCCCAGCCATCTGCACCAAGTGGTCCAGCACGAATATGGAAGCTCGGCTTGTGTACGGAGTGTATGAGCCTAGAAATTAGGTGCCTCTGTTAGTTAATTAGAGCGCACACAAACGCGCGGGTTCTCTTTGATAGGTTAAGATACTGTACTTGTACTGGACAGCATGATTGTTGGGGTTGTTGAATTTGACTGCGCTTGCGCTTGTTCCTCCCGTCGTCATCGCTCATGTCCCTTGCCTTTCACCTGCATATTGTGTGCGCCTCTTCCCCTTCTCTCCCCTTTCTCTCCCACAAACACACAACTCCCCAAGGACCATGCGCGATAGCTTCGCCCTCCGCCTCGACTCGCCATATAGACGCTTTGCTCAACCATGGCCGAGTTCAATCTCCTCCAGTGGACTATCATCCTCATTCTGATCGCTGTCATTCTGTCCCTCATCGTCCTCGCACAGATCATCTCCTCTTACACGGCCGCGTACCAAGCGGCGCCGCTCGAAATTGCAGCATTTCTTGACACTGCCGACTTTTCCGTCCAGGAGAACGAGAGCTATGATCGTGACGTCGCAAAGGTGCAGCGCCTTGATGATAAGATACGTTTGACACGGCTCCTAAGGGAGATTCAGAAGACGGGCGATGATTTGCGTGAGGATATCAATAGTGTGGTGATCGAGGAGGACACCACCAAGTTAAAGACTTCCGCCAGGCTGTTGTGGGCGTCGAAGCGATCGAGGTTAGAGGACCGGGTTCGCAGACTCGACATGCTACGCATGCGCTTCCTTGTCGTTTATATGGGCGTCGTCGCATCACAAACAAGCACCACTACTCGTGAGAAACCCTCTGTGCCGCCGCCGCCTTCGCCGCCTCTACCTACGGCAAGGGATCTGGAAAAGCCATCGGTTTTTAAAACGCCAACCCGCCCTGCTCTTCCTAGGGGCTTAATGGAGGGTATCATCAACCGTCCTCCCTTGCGCAGTTTGACTACCCAGGCTCTCGTTAACCACCCAGAGCCAATACCAAAACCTAGCCGTAAGGGCTGGGCGGGAGTTGTTCAGGAACTACAAACATCGCCTAAAATGCATCAACGTCATGCTTCTATTGAGCGCGCAATGTCAAGGTCATATTCCAAGTCTCCATGATCTTGAAGCATCGGTTTGGTCCTAGACTTCATGGTTTTCTTTTCATTTTGGTTTCTGGTTACAGCGACACGGCATAACACTTACAGGCTGTCAAGTGCGACGATGCAGCATGGACATTACACAATCCTCATTACACGGCGTTCTTAGTGCGACCAGGTGGCCGCCAACATATTTACAAAACAGCATAGCCCAGCATGACAGTGGACACTCACCACGACCACAGGAGGCATGGTTGAATGAGAAACGATTAACGACGGGTTGGTTTGGCGGGGATGGGGCCTTGGGGGCTTTGTTTATGAGGAGTTTGGTTCTTTAGTTTCACTTCACTTCACTTCTGTAGATGGGATGATACCCCTTTCCACGGCCTTAAGTCGTGGTATTCCCTTAGTACTGTTGTTTTTGTCTTATTCTAACACTTTGTTTGTTCTGTGTCTTATGAATCACTATTCATAATCAAGACATGCTTCTTCTTTTTTTTTTTTAATTTGCTGCTGCTTCTGGAAATTGGCAGGACACAATTGTCTATCAATGACCAGAGATAGCTTCGGGGCCGGTACCATTTCTCTCCCCGACTGTAGCATTGTTAGTTCTACTTAGACAGGAGATGAATTTATGATGTTTGCTTACCGTCAAGTGCCACCAAGAAACGGCTTACACAGTTGTAGCATGCAACCTGTTGGTGTCAGGATAAGTTTGATGACTACAGAGGGCCAAGGGACTGTCTTACCGTGGCTGTGATTTCGACAATTTCTTGTTCGTTGAAATACTCGCGCAGACGATCAAAGGTCTCATCCTTGACTTGAACGTTCCTCGTCATCTCATCCGTGTACAACAGCACAGCCCATTGCTTCTCTGACAGCTCAGCAGGCCGCTCACCAAGTTCCTCTCCCTTGATAGCCTCAAGTCCAGCCTCAGACACACCACCCTTGACAGCTAGCGGCGCATGGTGTTTCCATTCGTACCAGGCCTTGTTGCACACCGAAATACGTGAAATTGCAAGCTCCCGAATGTCGTCGCTTAGAGAGGTCTTGGTACGAACAGCGCCGAGGAATGAGTTCCAGCCGTCAGCAACGTGAGGGGAGTGGAGAAGAGCCAAATCCAGAGATTGGAGAGGTCGAGGGGCGCGGCGCTCTTCTATGCGCTTTACAATGGCGGCATGCTCCTCAGACTTGGTCTCGGGAGGGTTGGATACATACGGAACCCGCATGATGGCAGATAGTATTGTCTAAGTCGATGTGAAATAAGAGTGTTTAGAGAGGATGTTACCACAGGGAAACTGTGTGTTTTATAAGTTACAGAGTAGATGAGGTTGAGAAAACAGGTTGTGAGAAGATATTCGCGTTTGGTTATATGTTCACCCGGGCATACGCGGGGTCGGGTTTGAATCGCAACTCCCGACTCCACTTCCCGAAAACCGGCGCCGACACACGGAGGTTAATTCCGGCATTTGGCGTTTGATGTTTCTAGATTGTGCGGGTGTGAAAAGCAGCAAGTCTGAAAACTACCGGAAAGAATACAATGAAGTTTTCCGAGCCACAATCAAGTCTTTTCAGGTTGGATATAAGGATTGGAGTATAAGTCGTCGTCGCTATTTCAACCAATTCGTTCCGCGGTCTCAATCACGGCGCATTCATGGTAGAAAAGCGGCTCCTCTCAACCTCGGATACTGAGTGAGCTCTAAATCTAAGTGAGACCGTGAATTGAATTTCCAGAGCTCTAGCACTGTGCTCGGACCTCAATGTGTTGCTGATGAGTATCTAGAGTGAGCTGATGGTAGAACAAAAAGGAAACGTGTATGCTCTATGCTTGTTCTCGAATACCCTCGATCTTCTTCACTCATGTTATCGAAGACGATATATGAGAAGCGTGAGCAAATATAGTAGTCAGTTATTACTGGCCTAAATAAAATACAGCATTGACAATACTCCACTACTCACTAGATCTCAGGTGAGAAGAGGCGTTACGAGACACTGGCTGCGTTGAAGTTAGAGACTATATTTAAAGAGATTAACTTACACATCTGTGGCGCATTCTGGATTAGCAGGAGAAAGTGAACCACAAATGCCGACGTCTTTAGAAAGGTTCGTGTTCATCGTCAGGACAGGAACCAGCATCTCAAGATCCCTCCCTGACTATTGCTAGACTTGGTTGCTCCACCAACTCAACTCCGTTTTAGCAATCTTTCATCTCTCGAAACTTGCACTCTTTTCGCGTGCGAAGAGGGGCAAACTCATAAGAGGTTTTAAGAAAGACTGGGGAAACCTGAAGAAAGCTCGGGCTGTTAATGGCTTGGAGTATTGCCCTGCCACGGTTAATTCATCAGGCTTTACGCAGTACTAGGAAGCTTGCATCATCAGTCACCCAAGGAACGCGTTGCGGGACATCACGTGACAGGGAGCTCCAGCTTGGATCATTAACGCGACCTCACTTTTTCTCGCGTCGTCGAAACCTCCCGTCATCAGCTCTTTGTTCCTTTAGCTTTCCCCCGTCACTCTAGATCACGATTCCATCAGAAACGATGGCCGAGATCAAGATTGACAGCAAGCTCTTCCAGGAGCGCATCTCCCACTTTGTCACTGCCTGGAAGAATGACCTGCGCTCCAAGGATGGCCTGTTCAACGGTGCTCAGTCCCTCATTGTAATGATGGGCAAGGTTGAAGAGATCCCCGAATTCCACAAGAACAATGCGATTCACGTATGCGATCCCACGACGACTCGAAACGAATACGAGATGCATGTACTAACAATATCTTAGTTCTGGCTTCTTGGATACGAGTTTCCGACGACCCTTATGTTATTCACCTTGGACACGTTGTACATCCTCACAACAGCCAAGAAAGGTGCGACCGCATTTTTGCCTGCGCGAAATGACTCATGCTAAATCCATTCTAGCCAAGCATCTAGAACAGTTGAAAGGGGGTCGATTCCCAATCGAAGTCCTTGTGCGAGGCAAGGATGCCGCCGAAAACGAGAAACTCTTCGTTAAGCTTGCCGACAAGATTAAGGAGGCAGGAGTAAGTCGCTTGAAGATTGATTGTCGTTCAGTCCTAACAAATTCCTTTCAGAATAAGGTTGGCACCATTGCCAAAGACACCTCCCGAGGACCCTTCGTCGATGAGTGGAAGAAGCTCTTCAACGATCAATGCAAGGATGTGACCCAGGTCGACATATCCGCCGCCCTTTCTACCTACGCCTTTGCCGTAAAGGACGAGAGCGAACTCCGAGCCATGCGAACCGCCTCCAAGGCTTGTGTTGCCTTGATGACCCCCTACTTCCTCGACGAAATGTCCAACATCCTCGATGCTGAAAAGAAAGTCAAACACTCCGCACTCGCCGACAAGGTTGACAAGAAGCTCGACGACAACCAATTCTGGAAGACAGTCGAGTTGCCTAGCAAGGGCAAACTTCCCTCGGACCTCGATCCCGCTCAGCTGGACTGGATTCTGGGACCTTCGATCCAGAGTGGTGGCAAGTACGATCTTCGATTTGCCGGTGAACCCAACGACGAAAACCTCCACGCGAACATCATCATTGCCGCCATGGGGCTTCGATACAAGTCATACTGTTCTACCATCGCCCGAACTTACCTCGTCGACCCCAACAAGTCTCAGGAGAGCAACTATAAGCTCCTTACTCTCATCCACAACACTATCATCAAGGAGATTCGTGACGGTATGACAGCGAAGGAGGTTTATGGTAGGGCCATCAGCATTATAAAGAGCAAGAAGCCAGATATGGAGAAGCATTTTCTAAAGAACGTTGGTTGGGGTATTGGATTAGAGAACAAGGATCCTACTTTGATCCTTAACGCCAAGAACCAGCGGGTTCTGAAGGACGGTATGACTCTTATTATCAATACTGGATTCCAAGACATCGAGAACCCGTCCCCCCAGGACAAGAACAGCAAGATCTATGCGCTCGTCCTGACCGACACCATTCGAGTCACCTCGGCAGAGCCCGTGGTATTCACAGCTGAGGCCCCAACAAGCGCCGATGCCAACTCGTTCTTCTTCAAGGATGATGAAGAAGCAGAGCCTGCCCCTAAGAAGGAGAAGAAGGACTCGCGAGTTGGCGCCGTTGCGACCAAGAACATCACAAGCACAAGACTTCGCTCAGAACGCACAACCCAAGTCGCTAACGACGACCTTGAGAAGAAGCGACGGGAGCATCAGAAGGAACTTGCAGCGAGAAAGCAAAGGGAGGGTCTCGCCAGATTTTCAGAATCCACGAGTGGCCAGAACGGTGGTGAGGTCAAGAAGTTCAAGCGTTTCGAGTCTTACAAGAGAGACAATCAGTTTCCCAGCAAGATCAAGAACCTCGAGGTTGTTGTCGATATCAAGAACAACACAGTCGTTTTGCCCATTATGGGCCGCCCTGTTCCTTTCCACATCAACACTATCAAAAACGCGAGTAAAAGCGACGAGGGTGATTGGGCATTCTTGCGTATCAATTTCCTTTCCCCTGGTCAGGGCGTAGGCCGAAAGGATGACCAGCCCTTTGAGGATGCATCGGCGCACTTTGTTCGAAGTTTGACCTTTAGATCGTCTGATGGTGAGAGATACAATGAAATAGCGACTCAGATCTCCAACATGAAGCGCGATGTGGTCAAGAAGGAGCAGGAAAAGAAGGACATGGAGGATGTCGTCGAGCAGGACAAACTCGTCGAGATAAGGAGTAAGTCAAAGCTGGACCTGTTTCCGGATCAGTCGATACTAACCAATACCCAGACCGACGACCAGCTGTGCTGGACAATGTCTATATCCGCCCAGCGATGGAAGGCAAGCGAGTACCAGGTAAGGTCGAGATTCATCAGAATGGTATTCGATATATCTCACCGCTCAACGCACAACACCGAGTGGACATACTATTTTCAAACGTCAAACACCTGTTTTTCCAACCTTGTCAGCACGAGTTGATTGTTATCATTCATATTCATCTCAAGGACCCGATCATTGTTGGCAACAAGAAGAAGACAAAGGATGTTCAGTTCTACCGAGAAGCCACAGACATTCAGTTCGATGAGACGGGTAACCGCAAGCGGAAGTACCGTTATGGTGACGAGGATGAGTTCGAGGCAGAACAAGAGGAACGACGTCGCAGAGCCGAGTTGGATCGACTATTCCAAGGCTTTGCTCAGAAGATTGCCGAGGCTGGTCGCAACGAAGGTATCGAGGTCGACATGCCCGTTCGTGATCTTGGCTTTCATGGTGTGCCATTCCGAAGCAATGTCTTTGTGCAACCTACCACGGACTGCCTCATTCAGGTTGTCGAGCCTCCTTTTATGGTCATCACCATTGAAGAAGTCGAGATTGCCCACCTGGAACGTGTTCAGTTCGGCCTGAAGAACTTTGACATGGTCTTTGTCTTCAAGGATTTTACACGACCCCCTTACCACGTCAACACCATCCCCGTCGAGTTCCTCGACCAGGTTAAGGAATGGCTCGACTCCTCCGATATCGCCTACACAGAAGGCCCTCTTAACCTCAACTGGCCAACTATTATGAAGACGGTCACTGCAGACACGCACCAGTTCTTTGCTGATGGTGGTTGGTCTTTCCTGCAAGCTGACTCTGACGATGATGATGGCGAGGGTGAGTCTGAGCAAGAATCGGCCTTTGAGATGGACGAGGACGAATTCGATGAGGAGTCTGAATCCAGTGACGAAGGATCCGATTTCGGCAGCAATGCAAGCGATGACGACGAAGATGCAGAGCTCGACAGTGACGAAGAGGGTGAGGATTGGGATGAGCTCGAGCGCAAGGCCAAGAAGCGCGATCGCGAGAGTGCCATGGAGGATGAAGACCGAGGAGGCAAGAAGAAGCGAAAGCGCTAAACGGTGACATAATAATGAATGGGCTTCGGGGTGAGAAGATGATATTTCTGGGCGTGAACTTAGGATGAGGAGACGCTGGTTGGTTGGTTGCTTCACCATTTGTACTAAAAACATACAATTTTCCTACTTGGTTTTTAACTTTAGCTACAGGTCCTCGAGTCCCTTCAAGGGGATATGGAGGCTTCGGATCATCATACCTCAAATAGCTGGTCTGGTGGTGAGAATCTTTTTTATATTTCCTTTCGCTCATCGATATCGATATCGGTCAGGACGGGTCAAGGGCAGCTGTATCAGTCACAATAAGATAATTCATGATTTGAAGCGATTTTGCATTGTAATTTTTTTGGTGTCGTAGGATTGTTGTTCTGTGACAACCCACACCTCAGGCAGCATAGCATCCAATCTATTGTGCTTATAAACGTCAGATCTTGTGACTGAACTCGAGAGTATATAGATAATTCAATTCATTCTATCCTTATTCCCGAGTCGCAACGCGCCCAAACTCCCTATCCATATAAAGACAAGTACGAAGCAAACACAATTCTTGCTCTTCCTCCTTCCCCTTTCCTTATATTTTCTTGTTCAAAAGGACAGGTACCTGATGGGTGAAGAGGCACACGAGGCCAACATAGCTAGCACACGTGTAAGAGACCAATGTTTGATGACATAAGTCTCCCGAAACCAAAAGTAAAGCAACAGTTGGAGACCGCAAAAATGAGTAGTCGTACAGAAACACAGCAAGACGTATAATGGAGAAACGTGACAAGCAAATATGATCAAAAGCACTCTCTCAGAACGACATCTACCAGCCTTTGAGTACTGAATAACTCATATCCTTGATGGTGAACGTGACCTAGGACGGTGCAGATCAGGGAGTGGCTAGGGGGCCACCTGATGCACTGGGCGGTAATCTGAAAGACGAGGGAGATGGGCTTGTAGGAGCTGCGAGAAGAGCGCGCGAATCGTCGCGAGCTGTCTAAGCTTCGCCAGGACGGAGATCGCGACCCGAAGCGGCGGCAGTGCTAGGGCCAGACTTTGCACCAGGGGCGTTGTTCCACGAGAGATAAGTGTGATCTCCAAGTTTTCTATCATGGATTTAGCATAAGGTCCACGACTGTCAGAGTAGGGGACAAACCTGGGGCGGATGAGATGAGTAACTGTAAACACGGTGCCGAGAACAATACAAACACCGCCGACAACAACGTAGGCAATACCGAGGAAAGGATTGCGTCCTCCAATAACGGTTCGAGTAGAAATGATGATGGACTTGGTGCCCTTGTACTTGATAGTAGGGAAGCCTATATTGAGGTTAGATATGCTTGTTCGCCATGAGAAAACAATGGCTTACGGTAGTCAATCACCAGATCATAGGTCCCAGACCACATAGCCTGAGTGTTGTTGCGCTGGTACAGTTTGCTGAAAGTAGGAAGACCAGCAGTCCGCATCCAGACCTGGAAAGCCTCCCATTCCTTGAGGTTAGGAGGAGGCGTGTCCTCAGTGTATCCGTTGGGGTAGCGATCGTGCCAGTTGGGAGGGGGGATGATGTCAGTGTAGTTGTACGAGGTTTTGCCGTAGAGGTCCTTGTCGCTATCCCACGAGATCCCCGTGTTGTTTTGCATAAGGTACACCCACGTATCATTGCTACTAGCCTTGGGAGGATTCGAGAGCACAGGGCTGGAGAAGGTATCGTTGAACATGGAGTTGGCAATAAGTCCGCAGGGATAGTAAGGCTTGTTGCCCTCACCATACAGAGGAGTGCAGTCCGAGTTATGAATGTCGCTGTAAGAGCGCTTGTGGCCCTTGAGCTGGTCGGTATCGAAGGAGAGGACATATCGACGATGGTTCTGGTAGAAGTTGGTAAGGTGGTAGTAGAAGAGAACAGGCGGGCCCATTTCCTCTGGAATGGTGAACTTGAGATGGCATCGAGGGTTCGTGACGTTGACACCGTTTTCGAGCGTGACGTTGACGTTGGTCTGCTTGGCCCATTGCGCATTCACTGAAGTGTTCGAACTCTTGAAAGCGGTGCTGACAGCACTGCTTGGCATACCCCTGAAACCGCCGCCGCCGTTCGTGAGGTTGGGGGCTTTTTCAATGCAATCGGTGTAGTCGAGTCGGATTTCTTGGACCTGGGATTGCGCATTAGAATTGGGTTTGGCGGGTATAGTCTAGCGAGACGAGTCAAGGGTGTTGTACCTGAGCGCTCGCGTATAGAAGAGCACCGCCGATGGGAGCGAATATAATGCCGATGGCGAAGAAGAGAGGCAGGACAGTCTTGGGTGTGAGGATGGGCCTGTCGCAAGGTATCAGCATCGAGGGGGCGATTGAGTAAATGGGATGAGGGTAGGATAGGTAGTTATAACATACTGCCAGGCCTTTAGACGCTGTTGTCGAAAGGCAGTATCTACGAGGCATTAATCAATATGAATTCTCTCCCGCATCGCGCGCATCCCTGAGGCACACTCACTCGCAGGGCGACGGCTCTTCTTCTTGTCCGGCTGCTTCGGGCCATCATTCGAATCGATGGAATCAGTGTGGTCGATGCCACGGGGCTGCTCGTCGGCCATTGTATCGTCGTCAGAATCTACGAATGGTCTGTAATTACTCCTGCGCGATGTGAGGGTATTTTTATCGATGGAGGGAGTCGATATGTGAAGGGGGGAAAAGATGCGACTTATGGATGAAGCTGACGGGGATAGGATGGTTGGTTGGAACGGTCGCGCTGTGGCTCGTGAAGCCTTACGTGTAGGTAGGTGCCCTGTGTGCTGAAGAGGTACGTACCTCTACCTAGCTCCTGAGGTCCATGGTTTGCCCGTCTCCTTCGAATTCCTGTCACATCCTAGGTACTAAGGCTTCACTATTGTAGGACAACGGAGTTGAGCTTAAAATGACTTTAAAGCAGGCAGGCCCTGAAATAAATATGGGCTTTTATCCAATTTTTTATGTTCCTACCAGAAGTTGAACTTTCTGTGTCTGCAAGTCCATGATTAAAATGTACCTTTCCTAAATAACACCTCTAGTGGCTTATGCGCTACGGCGGAGTGGGCAGTGCTTCCGGACCCCGTTGGCTAGGAGTCTTTGGGGTAAAAGACCCCTGAAATATTCTCTATCATTAGTAACATAGCCAAGTATTACTTAAATAGCTATTAGATAGATATTTTTATAAGTAAAGATTTATATATATTTAGTATTAGGTTAATACTGTTTAATAATAAACTAATTATTACTATATTTATATTATTTAATAAGAAAAAAAAGAAGAAAAAAAGAAATATTAACTCCAGGTCTAATACTCTGTAATCAAAAAGAACACCGACGCAGGCCTGATTCGAACAGACGCCTCCGAAGAGAATAGATTTCTAGTCTATCGCATTAGACCACTCTGCCACTGCGCCTTCCTGGGTAGAAACTCTACATTACTTTGGCGTCCAAGTCTCTTACTAGTGGTTGATACCTATTATAGTAGCCATAGGCCTCTGGCGGAAATGAAGAAAGAATCAAGTAGCTTTCCCAACTTTACCACTGTCCTCTAGTGGTCTCAACATATCACAGGAAGTAGATGCACCGAGTCATGCAATGTGTCAAGTGACGAATTTCTGTTCTTCCTTCGCCACAGTATTATGCGCATATATATAAGTACATCAGTAACATCAGTATGTATATACGCCTCTTCTTTCTTCTCTCCTCTGTCCCCTCTTTTCCTCGTATGCATCCTTTGGATTCCACTGCCAGTATCCGCAAACATGTGCAAATGATAACTATGATAGGTCAAAACGTGTACGCCTATATACGTGCGCGCCGATCAACTGTATGTGATGGCAAAAACCAGAAATACGATCAAAATAGAGTATAGAGAGCTCGCGATGCTCGTCAACGTGCGTGACAAGTAACCCGAACAAGCCAAAAGACATCGGAGCGGTTCTTTTCCTGATCCGCTTCCCCCTTGAAAATTGTGATAAGAAAAATGTTCAAACTCCAGAAAAGACAATTCCTCCCGCTAGACTTTTGCAACGTGAAACAAATATGTAAGGGATGTATGTCGGTTGAAATGGTGTATGGGGATCTTTGTCCCTTTAGTACAGATATGTCTGTCTTCGGGACGAGTCACTCTTCGCTCGTGTTCCTAGCTGTGGCTTCTGTACGTGCACAGCAAATCAGGGGTAAAGCGCTCATCCATGCTTCTCTCGTGGTGCGCCGTTCTCGCCCTCCTTACGTGGCTGAATGGCATTACCATTCGTCCTAGCCTTCGGTTTCAGCGAAGAAGAGCGCTTCTCGTCTTCCGGCTCCTCTGGGATTGTTGCAAACTTCTTCAGCACTTGTTTGAGGGCCGGCCGTCGGATAGGTTTGGCGAGAAACTCGTCCATGCCCGAGTCAATGCATTCTTTCACATTACTCTCCTCTGAGAAGGCTGTCAAAGCAACGATGGGGGATGTGTAGCCCATCTCACGGATAAGTCGAGTACTTTGCAGCCCATCAAGGTTGGGCATTTGGACGTCCATGAAAATCACGTCGAATGCCTGGTTCTTCTCCATCGTTGCTTTCACCAGGTCGTAGGCCTCTTGGCCGTCCTTCGCAATAGTCACATCGTAAACGTCCTCGAGTTTCAGCATGCGGCTGACGACTTCGATGTTGGTTGAATTATCATCGGCAACTAGAACGCGTAGCCTGCCTTGGCCACCCTTACTGGCAATGGCACGATCAATCTCTGCCATCCTTTGTTCTGCACTCTTGATAGATGGAGGGTCAGCAGCAAAGTATGGCTGGCTTAAGCCGACCAATCGAGGCTGTGGGTTGAGAGCACCAGCTGACTTGGTTTCAGCTGCAGGCTTCGGGGTACCAGGAGCAACACGCTGTGGCTCTATGTCGCTAACATCTACGCTCGCTGGGCGGGATTTCACACTGCTCGATGCAGTGCTAGAAGTTCTGGATCTAACTATTAGTAACTTTGTAGCAAGTTCGCTGGTGCACACTTACCGATCCTTCACGTATTTTAGCGGAATCTGCATAGTGAAGGTTGTGCCGACACCCAGAGTGCTACGCAGGCTGATTGAACCGCCCATGAGGCCTGCTAGCTGGTGACAGATACTCAATCCTAGTCCAGTGCCACCGAATTTCTTGCTCAGACCCAGGTCTCCTTGGACAAAAGGCTCAAAAACCTTTTGCTGCATATGCTCAGGTATGCCGGGGCCAGTATCCTGTACCTCAAACTCAAACACATACGACCTGGCGCCTGGTGGAGGAGGCGTAGGGGATCGCTCCCGGACCAGGACATGAGGAGTTGCCTTTGGGTCCATAGGGTTGATGGACAAGGCAGTTCCTCCGCCCTTGAACTTCGGGATCGAGTTTCGATTTCCTGAGCCTCCCGAGTTTGCTGAGCTGGCGCTTCCACGTTGTCGAGGACGCCCAGTTCGTGAGTTATTCCGCGAGTTCTTCGATATTGACGATGTACGGCTTTCATTCTCAGCAACGGTTTCTGCCTCTCCAAGACACTTGATGCGGACTGAGACGCTGCCATTGTGAGGCGTGAACTTCAAACTGTTGCTCACCAAGTTTATGATGACCTGAAGTATTCGGTGTTGATCGCCCCATAGACACATGTCTTTTAATCTTCCAGTTCCATAGGGGCCAAGTGCTGGTAATCTTGTCTCCCCATTTGTTCTGTCTGGACTTGTGCTGATTTCGATATTGTCGGAGCTGATGAACTCTACCGAGAAATTGATCTTTCCTTCTCGAACCTGCTTGTCGAAAATGGTCAAAATCTGTGATCGGATATCGGCCAGTCGGAATTCCCTCAGTTCAAGGTTGAGCTGCTGGCCGATCTGGTTCTTGGAGAAACTCAGCAAGTCCTCCAAGAGATGAAGCAGCAAGTCGCCCGATTTGTAGAGTGTCTTCAAGGATTGCTTAATCCTAACGATGTCGTTCTCTTCCATGCATACGGCACACATGCCAAGAATGCCATTCAGGGGCGTCTTCAGTTCGTGGGAAATATTGGCAATGAAAAGCGTCTTGCTCTCATTGGCCGCCTCCGCTGCCTTCTTGCTCTCCTCCAGCTCCCTTGTTCGCTCTGCCACCTTGACCTCAAGGGAAAGGTATTGTTTTACTAATTCATCACTCATATCGTTGAAGGTTCGTGTCAGTTCAGTTAGCTCATCCGTAACGAAGTGCTTCCGGTCATCGACTTTTGCAGGGATTTTGAACATTCGGCGGGCAATATCTCGGCTTGAACTCGGCGCATTCGACTTTCCCTGCATTTTTCGAATAAATTTCGCTATTGGTCCTCGTTTTTTCGATCGTCGTGATTGTCCTCCAGAACTTGGGATCTCCTCTCCGAACTCGGAATCCGAATCGATGAATGAGTCTTCGTATCCAGGGGGATTGACTGATTTTTCTGTGGCCGCTTTGAGCTTTCGGATAGGCAACACACTCAGGTGAGCACATGGGATGACCAGCAAGGCTATCAAGCCGACAGTACCGAACACGGTTCCAAGCAGGATGTTCCGCAAAGTGTTGATCGGCTTGTAGGCTTCTGATCTGGCTTTCTCGACGATGACAGTCCAGTTTGCCAGAGGAGTTTGCGTTCGAGCAAATCCAACAGCGACACGGTCGTTTTGCTCGTTGTGTGTGTTAAGGAGAGCGCTGGCGTTATTGACAGTATCATAATGTTTTGTGAACGAATCGAACGCTGCTGGGTAATACTTGACAGGAAATGCTCTGTTACCAGTCTCGCTGACAAACTGATGAACATCATGACGATCCTTCTGTCCTTCCGGATTCTTAGGAGGAAGGACAAATTTGACCATCACATTACCAAATTCGTCACGGTTGGGAGTGTATGTCGCATTGCTGGCGGGTTGAGTTTTGTTAAACCGATTTGACCGATCAGTAGGGCCAATGAGTAAGACGGTACCCGTCTTTCCCAATCCTTCACGAGAATCCTGAACCGCGGTGAGTGACTCGGCAAGCGTAACCACTGTCATGTAGCCAAGGATGAAAGTATCGTTGTTGTCCCGAACAGGAATGGTTACGGAAAGGAGAGCGGCACTCTCATTGAGAACTAGTGGCCCTAGTAACAAGCCACCATCGCGGGCAATCCTAACATCCGGGAATGCTTGGGCTGCAAAAGCTGTTGTGTTATTGCGCTGAGAACTTGGCCGTTCAAGGTTAATATATGTAAGATTAGGGAAGAGGGTCGGTGGGTAGCCCTCATCCGTGTCGCCGAGTCGAATCTCGGAGCCAGTTGGACTACCATAGGGCAGAATGATCTCTGGTGCAGAAAGGGAGGTCACGTTAAGTAAACCGCCATTGGAAGCGCCCGTGTCATTCCTCGAATATAGCCTTACTTGCAACAGACCAGAACTGGTGCTGACAGCAAGTGCGCTCTCAAGATCTTCGCGGGCATCTTCCCAGTTTCGGTCACCAGTATTATAAAAATTTGTGAATGCTGTTTGAACGAGGATTCGAGAAGAAATAGTCATGGCAATGGTCTCAATGAGGCCGAGCTCTGCAGAGATCCGGGATGCCTTGAGGGAAGCCGTGAGCTGCAGACCCTCGCGCTCGATGTCGACTACAAAGCGATTGACATAGATCCATGTTGGAATAGAGACAATGGCGAGGGAGACGAGAACGGCAAGAAGAACGAGGGCTGCAAGCTGCTCACGAATGGCGATCCTCATGGTAGGCAGGCTAGAAGAAGGAATTGGAGGGTCGAGCGCGGCGACGCGGCATCGTCGATTGCGTTGGGACGGTTGAGTGCAAGGCACAGACGAAGGAAGTCGTGCTGAAGAGGTGACTTGAAATTAGAGCCACTTGAAGTTGAGGAGGCTCGCCCCCAGCGCTTTGATCTTGAAAAGTCGGTTCGACGTCAAGGTTCGGGATCGTACTCCGCCTTCGCTGGTGGTCGCTATGGCCGTCGCCTAGAATTAGTCGAGATGCTCGTCGTGGAGGACCTGATGGTTGTGGATCGTTGATCGACAAACACAGCCAAGGGAGGCGAAAGCTGTAGTGGGACTGTGGTGTGCTGACTCGGTCTTCCCGGGGACTGGTAACTAACTGTCTCGACAAAAGGATAGACTAAGGCCTGGAATAAGGTTGGACGGTCCTCCAACAAACGTCGGCTCTATTTGCTGGGTGAGTACTCGATCTTTTGCTGGCTCAGACTGAAAGGAAGGTGAGTCGTGCGAGTGCGTGCGAAAGTCGCAGCTTGTAGCTGTCGGATACACAAAGACAACCCAGGACTGGGGATGTATGTAAGAGCTGGGGGAGATGGATTATGGATGGAGATTGGGGAGGAGAGTGGTGTTGGAAACGGTAGCGATCGGCGGAGTCTCTTGGGGGGATGCGTGGGCACTAAGCTGTCTGGGCCACTAGGCCATTCTGTAGGTACCTAGGCTGAACTGTCGCATGGAGTGGTAAAAGCTTGGTCCCTGGAGGATGCGACGCGTGGAGGGGAGGCTCAATAAACGGCTGTTGTAAGAACTTACATGAATTCGTTGCCACAGCTTAGGTTCTGAGGCAATATTCTTCGAGGACTGGTTAGATCAGGTTCGAATTCTTGGTGTGAATCAACATGGGGTACTTGAGAATGCGGAATTGCCCTGGAGCTGAATGAACAAGCAACCTAACGTTGAGTCAACAATAGGTACGGGTTGTTACCGGACCGAGCGGGTTGCGCAGGATACGCATGTCGAGGTAGACTACAGAGTACTGTACTCCGTACCTACATACAGAAAAATAAGCTACGAGCTGTTGGCCCGTTTCGCGGATTTCTGGCTGGTCTGTTAATGTTGTTAGTGGTCAAGCCACTCAGAAACCTAAACCACAAAGAGACTAATCTCCAGGATCTATATCATGCAATATCAAGGATGTGTACATACATCCATCAGAAGCAGATGGCATTCTCTCTCTTTCTACTTGGGTGCAGTGCAGACTCAGCATCAGCCATCAGGAAGGAATATTGGCAACTGACAACTCTTCCGGATGCATTATTCCCCTTGGCGATAAGTGCTTATTGGACTTTTGGCAAACAAACTCCATACTAGGTTGAGTTCGGCTACGGGTGATGGACATGGAGTCATGGACATGTTAGTTCAAGGAAGTGATCGTCCGCAACCCGGCCGATCGCGTACATTGATCAACAACGAGCAAGGCCCTCTATCCAAAGAATCAACGAAATGCACGGACATGGTCCAGCGCACCGGCTTCAGCCATCAACGGGTGGAATTTGCTGGATGCGACGCGCGACATGGTGATTTCCGCCGCTGGCTGACAGGGCCAGCTGAGAAATGGAGATTTTTCGTTAGTAAATAAGGTTTGCCTGACCAGCCCCAAGTGTAGAGTCTACCTACATAAAGTCAATCTTGCGGAGAAACATGAAGTGTAGTACATAGTATGTAACCTAGAAAGGGCTTGAGGATGCCATCTGTAAGCGAGTTTGGTCGGTCAACGTTGGATCTTATTAAGCATATGCATGTTCCGTCAAAAGAATGTTGCTGTGGGTTCTGTTTGAAACGTCCGATCCACTCATCTCCATGGCAAATTCACTGTCATCAATGGCAAATGTCAAACGGACGGCTAGCAGAGTCGGCCGAACGTGCCTAGAACTGTTGCGAATAGCATAGCGCAAAAAGCAGCCCGACCGGCGCTGTTAGGCTCGTCTTTAGTCAGGGCATTTTTCGGAACTAGTCCCTTGGGAACTAGGTATGTAGTTCACTCTTTGGCCCATCTCAAGATTAAATAGATAAAAAGGAAGAAAAGTTGGCCGCGGACATTACGCCTCTGATAGGCTCTCTACTCCGTCGTTTAATTTCCATGGCAAGCAGAAGCAGAATAAGAAGAGCACCTCAGACCCCGGATAAAAACGAGATAATAGTGGGGTCCCCGGCCAAGCTTTCTTTATTCTTAAGTTACGGAGTACATACGGATACATAGATCTGAGTTTCGAGGCTGGATCGACAGCAACTTTTGCTTGCATGGGACGGACGATCCACTTTGAGAGGCACCTTTAAATGATATGACACGATCCCATAGAGTCCAGACTTTTTGCATAACCCTATCAGAGGTCAAGCCCAGCACCATAAATCTGTGGATAACTTCTCGTGATAAGCACAAGGATCACAATCGTTAGAGACTGCTCCTTGCTATATTATCCATCCATTCCAACGTCAACAGAGGGAAGGGAATGGAATGGAATGCAGCGACGTTGCGTATAACCTACCAGCCAGCTAACTACCTAACTAGGTACGTTTCGCATAGACAGTATGTCGACCGCCTCATTCCAGCAGAGAACCCCCTCAAATAAGCCACCACCTCCCCACTGCCACGCAGCCGAACTGTCATGTCACTCTGCCGTAGCCTAGGTAGCAGGTTAGTAGGTAGGTAGCTCCATCTTCAATTTGCTGATGTTGGTGCTTGATCAGAAGTGCTCCATGCATAATCCCTGGTACCGTACCCAGGACTACGGGTTTCGCGAACGCCCTGTCCATGTTAGAACACTACTTCCAGAGCTTCGTACCACTGGGCATCAAATATATCAGCTGACAGGGAAGGTGAATTTATGAAAGGTTTTCAATCTATTAACTAATATCCATCTCTTCATCAAATGTCAACGAGGCCATCGTCAGTCTGCTTCAGTATCGCTCCATCACCCACTGTCTCCGCTCATCAACTCCCATCTCCTCCAAAATTGCTGTCTCTGCCTTCTTGATATCGATGAATCGCTCAACAACTTCGGGTCCAAGCAGTTCAGTCAGCGCTTCGTCTTCATCCAGCGCTGCAAGCGCCTCTTGTATACTTCTAGGCAATCTCGCACTCATGCTGAGCTCTTCTCTCTCCAACGAAGACAGCACTGCAGGGTCCTTGGCGCAGTCTTTCCAAACCAGCTCTTCCTCGTCAGCAACGCCCTTTGTACCCGCTAATAGGATCGCCGCAAGAGATAAGTAGGGGTTAGCAAGTCCGTCGATGCACTTGATCTCCCAGTGACTACCCTCGATCTTACGTAGTGGCACTTCACGGTTCTGGGTACCCCATGTTACCCAAGTCCCGCCGGCCCAGCAGCCGTCTACAACGCGTTCGTAACTGACCATGCTGCTGTATGTAAACGCCGCAATGGCTCGGAGATGCTTCAAAACGCCTGCATAGAAGGGTTCGTAGACTTGCTTATCCGATCCGATAGGTGACGAGATAGACATGTGCATATGCGCTGCCGTTCCGCATGACATGGCATATGGCTTAGGATGAAGCGTCATGCGGTATCCCTTTGCTGCAGCGCAGCTGCTGATGACTTCTCTGGTGTAGAGCAGAGTATCAACTGCCTCGAGCGCCGATGCCTTGGGCAGAACAAACTCATACTGCCCATTGGCACTTTCGGGGTGCATCAACTCAATATACACACCAGCAGCATCGAGCTGTTCAACGGCATCTTCCAGAACCTCAATCACTACTTCATGGTCCAGAGCCCGAGTGACCGACCACATATGTCCATCGCTATAAAGTGGTTCGAACTTGTTCTTATTGCCGCGGCGGAAAATCACAAGCTCGATCTCGAATCCTAGCGTAAACTCGAGTCCCTGTTCAGCTGCCTGCTTGAGTGTTTTCTTCAGGAGGGTGCGTGTACAGAAAGGCGCTGGTGTCCCGTCCTTTTCTTTGAAGTCGCCCATGACACTAATATGCCCTTTACGAGGACCAATTCGAAGGCTGCTCAGATCGGGGTGCAATCTATACTCTCCTGTTGGTGTGATGCTAGGCACTGGTGAATCTCTCTGGTCGATTCCAAGACCAGCCTTTGTCACTCCGAGTGTAAAGTCTTCGCCGTTTCGCAGCATAGACCAGACGCGGCGCATAGGAATTGCTCTCGCTCGGGACATCGCGATGAAGTCAGTCCAAGTCACCCGCAAGAATCTCGGTTCTTCCTTATTCTTGAGAAATCCGGCCAGCGTCGTAACGTGCGTCTGCTCAGAAGACTCAAGACCTTGACTCGAGTCCGGCGGCAATGGCTTGAACTCTAATTTCAGATCGTATAGCTTGTTGGCGTTGTGGAAGAGAATGTCTTGAACAAACTGAGCTGCCTGTGTCCAGGTCATGTCTCCCTTGTGAACATAATCCGCAAGCACGGTCTGCAGCACCTCCCGGAGCTGATCCACGGCTATGATGTAAGTCTCCGGGAAGTAATGTCCGTCGGTGCTCCAGAGAATCTTTGATACTGGACAGAGTTCTAGGATTTGTCGGACTACACCTTCTTGTCCCTCACGGCTGAGAAAGGGGAACACTTCGCCAATGTCAGCGTAGACATTGCTATAAACGTTCGCCAAGTATCCCATTTCACGAGTGAAAGGGTAGCTGGCATGGAGGAGAACGATTGGCACATCTGGGTATGTTTTGATGAACTCCTGTAGATGTGCGGGCGACGACTTGGATAGTGTGATATCGTTATCTCCAAGACCAGTGTGGAACTGGATAGGTTTCTTGTGCTCATCCTCACTGTTCTGGACCAAGCCCGCCAGGATGTGCAGGAAGTAATCGTTGAGTGGCTCGTGGTCAAGTCTCTCGAATGGTTGGGCACCGTCTTCTTTCCTGGTGTCAAAAATGAGCTGGAACTGCTGCATGATAATCTCGAGATCAGTGACTTGAGTGACAACGAGGCCTGTTCGGTAGCAGATAACAGATTTGAAGCCAACGATTTCCGGGTCATCGAGAGCATCATAGATGGCGTTCATGAAATTCTCTACAGATCCTGAGAATGCCTCTGAAGGGTGTGAAAATTGGCCACAGGCCTTCTCGATACAGCTCGCTGCAACCTCTTCGATTCGAAGGATGCGCTTGTTGGGGCTTCTTGTATAGGCATTGAGCGTGTGGTAAGGCTCAACATCAGCCGGGTCGCCCAGAAGATCATCGACCAAGATATTTTCGATGCCTGACATGCACGTCTTTATCCACTCATGATAGTTTCCCTTTTGCTTTCTGGCGACAGCAGCCTCAACGGCTTCCCAAGTTGTG
This sequence comes from Fusarium subglutinans, assembly GCF_013396075.1. Lineage (NCBI taxonomy): Eukaryota > Fungi > Ascomycota > Sordariomycetes > Hypocreales > Nectriaceae > Fusarium > Fusarium subglutinans. The sequence goes on from NW_023502159.1 coordinate 24,811, forward strand.
TCGGTGCCTAGGCGGTTGGCAAGAACCTTTACAGCACGAAGATGTGCCAAACTTGTCTTTGAGTCTTCAATAGCGTCTCCGTTGGCCTCAGTAGCGATGCATAGGAGGGGATGTTTTCTTATAGCACTCAGCTTCAGAAGAGGGTGGGCATGGTGATCAATAATAGGTGTTGTGTGAATGACACGCCAAAGAGCTTCTTCTGTCTCGATTTTTAGGGCCGCCATCTCACTGCCGTTTCTCAGAGATAGGGGGGGAGTGAGAGAGAGATAGAAAGAGATCCGGTACTTGGCGTAGTTTCAAGTCTCTAGGTAGCTGAGTACAGAAGAGTCTTATAAATTGCTCAGTTGAGTGTACTTGGTGTCGTTACAGACAAGTCTATCGTCTGGCAAGTCGGCGGTATGACGTGCTGACCGTTCTTTCTTATACGTTGTCTGTCTACGAGATACACAAATCTCGGAGCTCGGAAGTAAGAGCCTCAGAGTAAGTAATTGAGGTTGAACAGAGCCAAGTCAATGTCGAATGGTATTTGGCGAAATCTGCCACGGTTGACACACGACAGAGTTGCATAACATAACATAATTGGGTATTATTGCATATACCCTGGCATTCCCTTGTCTCATCTACCTCTGATCTGCTGATTCTTTGACGGGGCATTTGGTCTAAGCCAAGCCCAATCAATTTTGACTTTTCACCATGTAACTGATGGCAAAAGAAAAACGTGAGAATCCGAGACTTGCAGATATTCAGGCTCTTCTTACTGGTCCATCTTGCATATGGTGAGATCAGGGTGTGCTGGCAATGGTCAATTCCGGCGCTTATATTGAGCAAAATAATCTTATAACACCAAGGCCTGGAGTTGTCTCACCTTCAAAGCTGGTTTCCTTCAACAAAGAAAAAAAAAAATATCTGCCGATCTTCCATTATCGTTCACGAACGCTGTCACAGGCAAAACCGCGACATTGACGTTGTGTAATGATAAGACATATGACATGGATAACTCACCTTCCAATTTGAGAATGATCTCCTCAAGCATAGAGTTTTAAAGCGGCTGCCGTGGAGAAGCTATTGTGTATTTATGTGTAACGTTAATAAAGTTGGAATCTGTTAGTAATGGCGATGCTCCAGGGTAACTGTGCTGTGGTGATTATACAAGGGAGTCAGCCGCCGGCTCCAGATGAGGTATGTTGTTCAACATCGCATCAATGATACAGTAGCTGATCAGCTATCTCCAGTGTTCAATAGCTTCGTGGGGACTAGCCATGTGGCCAGGCTGATGATAAGAGAAACTGCTGTTCCCAGACAAAACGGCATCCCCAACCACGTCTTCAACCCAACCCCAAACAACGCCCCCATGCTTGTCTCACAAGCGAGAAAACCCAGGATCTCACAGACCGCCAGCAGCCCGAATAGCATCCCGGCCCTCTCCTCCCCTGTCATCCCAACTAACATGGCGCGGCAGAGCGTAGGTAGACCCGAGCCCAGTGCCGACACGGCTAGGCCTGCAATGATGAAGGCTTGCTTTGTTACCATCGACATGCAGAGGCAGCCAGCTAAGAATAGCAACGAACTCGCCCGAGCTAGAATTAAGCATCTACGATGAGTTGAAGACTGTGTGAGTTTGCTCCAGATACATGTGATGGCAGGTAGCAGTATGCATAGTGTGAGAAGTGTGACCAAGCTTCTCAAAGATACAATAAGTATAGAACGGTTGAGAGGCCAGTTGAACTGTATGGGCATTAGGCGAATGGCGATATCAGTCTGCACTGTTGCTAGTGGGATTGTCATGACAGCACCAGGGACAAGCCAGATGAGAGGCCTAGAGAGCATGGACTTGAAAGTGCCCATCACGGATGTTCTCTTGGGAGACTCCAAGCTCAACATGTTCGACTCCATATCATAGTCGTACGGCCCAATGCTTACCTCCTCTCGAGGCTGCTTTAGTTTGAGTGTCTCTGGTGTCAAACTCACCAGGATGATACCGCCTCCAAGTACCAAGCCCAAGGACAAGAATAGTGGCATCCATACTGATGACTGAACCAGCTCTCCTGATAGTACAGGGCCTACGAGCTGAGCAGCAAGTACAGAGGCCACAACCCACTGAAACCATGATGATCTAGGAACCGCCGTAAGCAATTAGTTTATCTGCCCTCTGAATTCAAGCTTGCCTTTTGGATTCGGGTACCGTGTCTGCAATGATAGCAAATACCATGGCCTCGGCAACGCTTCGACCTCCACCAAAGAGAAGTGCGACACCGACACACCAAATTGCTTCGAGTGGAATCATATCTGATTTCCAGCATACAAACATAGCGTATGATTCCGAGAGTATCATGCTGAGGATACTTGCACCTAGTACAGGAAGTCGGCCGATTCGATCTGAGAGAACACCCAAGGGGAACGCAACTAGGGTAGCTACAGTTTTGTCAGTCTTACAAAACAAAAACCCCCAATAAGTACATGTATGAGATGAGATGGAAACGTACCCGAAATGGTGGCGGATATTTGCATCCCCGTCATGATGAAGTTAAGTCGTTGCTGCACCGGCTCATCCCGACATTTCTCTTCTGGAAGAAGCTCAGGGCCATCGATTCGATGGGACTGCTTACATACAACATCTTGCATGAGCTCGATAGATGGTAGGTCGCTGATCGAAAGACCGAGTTGTATGACAAGGAGACAAGCTGAAAGAAAAGGGAGCAGATAGTCCCTCGACATAGTGTATGGGCGAGACCACATTGTTTGTAAGAGAAAGGAATGACTTGACAGTTAATTTACTTGTTTGATGTTAGGAGGATAAGTCCAACATGAAGGAAGAAGAGAAGAGAAGAGAAAAGAAAGAGCTTGCTACGGCTGAGATCTTTGCGGCCATAAACCTATTGTTTGCCTGAGAATCATTTTTCAATAGGCACAATAAGTGTTGCAAGAGCAAACTCGACACCCTTTGCCAGTGACAGGACGTTACAACCGCCACGAAACATCTAGAAATTTGCTTTCAATTTTAAGCACAGACATAATCATCCCAGTTGTTCCCGCTGAAGAATGTCGCATCGGAGCTGAATATCACGTCCATATTGATACCCAAGTCGGCCTCTATGCCCATTTCTTTCATGCAGAATTAGCAATAAACTGACTAAGAACCGAGACATCGATAATAGATAATGGTTCAAGCAATGCAATGAATTCAAATGATGCCTTTAATGTTTCGCAAGCTTCTCATTTTGTTGACATACAAATTGATCTCGCAAACTCAGCGGCACGAGTTGTGAAGCCGAGATTGTTGTTGGCGAGGAACAATCACCGGGGCCTGGCGAAGAAATTAAATAGATAGGTAGCTAGCTACATGAAATCCTTGAGCGGAGACATTTTTAGATCTTAATAACATCTTATGACTTTTCTATCATTTGTCCTGGTGTCTGTAACGGTTCCGAATGGACTCTACGGTAACTCAGCGGTAGCTAAACACGACGACCTCTGAATACCTTGAAGAAACCTGGCGGATCATGTCATGAGACTTCTTTGTTTCTGCAACTAGTGACCGAGTTGGACGAAAACATAGTTGTTCACGATTTCATTCCCTTGTCTTCATTTTGAACAAAGAACTCAGGGGACCACCAAATGCCACTAGAGAGACTGAAACAGTATGAAAATAGAAACACTGAACAATATCCGTAGGCACACAATAATCTCCCGTCAGAATGTATTAAACGTGTTGTTCTGTGTCCACTTTTGTGAACAAGTAGTCCTAACCATTCTCCAAAGAGCAGGCCTCAAGACTACGGTTCAGTACTCGAGCACTGGTTGTTCGATAGGTGAATTCCTTAATACAGTGCACTGGATTCACTGGAAGGAACACCCAATTCTTCGGTCCCTATATATTTGCGTTGATTGCATCTTGCTTCACTGCAAATATCATCATTATAGCCGTGTAATTGTCCTACCACTCCTTAATCACCACCACTACCATACTATCCCAGCGAGTATGTCCCCCTCAAAGAACCCAGTGTCCTGATGGATAGAAACTGAATATTCATGCAGCTATGTGTCGAGGAGAGAACGTCCAATGCAAGGAGTGCTGCCGACTCAGCAGCCGAATCGTCGAGCTCTGCATCCGTGGGGAGCTGATGGCCACCTGCCCCGAAACCCTCATCGAGGGTGTCAGTTTAGAAAAGGAAGTATGTCGCTTATGTAGGTATGGAAACATTAAAGGTAAAATTGTGATACCCCCATCGGTGCTCGCAATCTCTAATGAATACGACAGGAACACTTGGAGGGCTTCCAAAGCGCAACCCATACCGCAGCCAGTCCATCGGCCTCGGCGCTTGAATTACCACAATAATCCTAGCTGCTATTGTAGCAGTGAGAGAAAAGGCGGCTTGCCTTGTTGACCAAGCTCTTTCGGCGACTTCCAGCGGACCAGCCAAACTCTCGATTCAACAACAGCTAGTTTCATGCTAAGGAGACTGATCACTTGCATGCTTGAACGCGAAACGATAACCATTGGGCTCGACCACATAACTTTGAGGAACAGGTCACGGGATAGCGTGTGTTGGTGGTACCCAGAAGAAAGCCTCACTCTTCAGCTATGAAGAAATGACGAACTGACTATGCCACATCACTAGGAGCATTGAGCCCATCATTGGTCAAATAGATATCTCGAGCTCAGTTCGAGTAACCAGAATCAGAGCACAAATATAGACTTTGTTGTCGGGACTTTCGTCCCACTTCAATACGTGCCATGTATCAGTGAGCCACAGCTATATCTCTGGTCTTTCTGAGATTGTGCCCACCATGATATTTTCTATTTATAACTAATTCCCAAGACCACAACTCAAAGGACGCAGCCCTCATTGCAGACCATACTTATCTCAGCTCCCAACAAAAGGCAACGCGCATGAGGCGCCAGGCTCATGTTGCTGTAATTAGCACCCACTGGTAGAGAAGAAGGTTGAGCAAACATCGACGCATGGACATGTCCCGAGGAGAGGGTAGGCTATTACCTGAAGCGCCGGGAACGATGACTAGACTTCGGGCCGAGCTTGATGAGCCACCTGGTCTTTTGAACCGAGCAGACATGGAGATGGAGATGGATGGTCATGCCAAGCCGTTCGTCTATGCTTTGTTCCTGAAGCACGGGCAGTATGTACTGACTGAGTTTAGTTGGGGCCATAAGAGGACCTAGGGTTCGATCGCCAATACTCAAACAGAATATGCTAAAGAAATACGTGACAAAGCAGAGACGATGAGCAGTGATGAGTATTTGTTATGCCCTCCGTTGACTAAAGTTGAGCTGCGAGAAAGGGACTGAGTTTGAATAACAAGTAATGAGATGCCTCAACCGTACTTTTGTCGCCCAAGCAAGCAGCCAAACGAAGTAACCAACATAAAACCTGGTATTCTGCAACAACACGTAGACTACTCATCTTGTTGAGATTGGATCTATGTTCTGATGGTACCCTCAGCACGCCAATTGAGAACATAGTATGGCTTATACAAAAAAGTGGCTGGATAAACTTGAGCTGACAAGCTGCAGGGGGTGAATCTAGCGCACTGAGACAGATCGGAGAGTGACGACATGGGCCAGTCATGCTGTAAAGCAGAGACAATGAGTTCCGGTGCGGGCGGCGTCAGAGCCGTGTGAGTGGTGAGACGAGACCACGTAACATGTAGACATTGAGATCAAAGTCTCAAGATGGCCAATGTCTAAGACGTTTGCAAGCACCAGGCTTGTTAGGTTTCATTGTCTCTGTCGTACCTCTACCATGGACCCGGGAGCCATTGTACGGCCCCCTTCTCCGCTCAGTCCCGGCACGTAGGAAAATGTCCGACCTTTGTTTGTCGCTGCCACGTAGATTATTATTAGCCATTGTACGGAGTATGTTACTGTAGGATCGCAGACTGACCAGCAGCTCGTCTTATTAGTGCTAGGTAGTCAGCCTGTTGAAGGGGCAAAATGTACCAGCCAACCTGATGAATCCGGGGCTCCGAGAGCTGTCCCGTTGGTTCGGGCCCGATTTAGACTTTATGATAGCGTCTATTTTCGAGGCGAGAGGGAGCTCTTATCCGGTAAACTTTACAGAGAGGAGATCTTGAATGTACGTTCTAAGTATATTTTGTTGCTGTTGTTGACGGGTTATACAGTAAGACCTGCAAGTTGCCGTTCGAGTGTGGAACTGGGTGTACCGACACCACGACGGGTAGCGACTTTGGATAATCTCCTGGGCCATCCCGCACGGCCATACGTAGAGGAGGGTATTCTTACTGGGTTGGTGTCGAGCTGAGCTGAGCTGAGCTGAACTGAACTGAACTGAACTGAACTGAACTGA